>NW_015656024.1:25240-35878 GCF_001515625.1 Sinocyclocheilus rhinocerous | reverse complement strand
GGGGCAGGATGATTTATATGCCAAAGTTTAATACTTAGGAATTTTGGGAAAATCCCTATAAGAATGAGCAATAGTGGCGCTTTAGAAAAAAAACACTAATAATTAGAGGGAAACACAGTACTTTCTGAATAAAATTTTTTTTTAATCCCCTTCCTGTCAAAACAGGAACAGTTCCTCAAAAATGAAAACTGTCCCGTGCTGTCACTGTTAGACTTTTGATTATCTTCGAAAACAAAGTGAATATATTTTTTATGAAACCTGAAAGATTTATGACGCTGCACTGAAAATCAATTACAAAAAAAATGTTGACTCTTCAAAAAGTTCATAAAGACATTGTAAAAGTAATCCATATGAACTGAGTAGTTTTCTGAAAAGACACAATTATGAAAACAAACCTCATTAGTCCTCACGCGTCAGGCACGTATAGCTTGGCTTCTGTTGATCATATTTGATGTGCTCTGTATCAGTGTTAATTTCGTCGACGACAACGAAAAATATTCGTTAACAAACATTTTTTTCTGTGACTAAGACGAGACGTTGATGAGCTAAAACTAATATCTGATTATAAAAACTATGACGAAATTTATGCCGCGTCTTCGTTATCAAGACGTGACGGGACTATAATGTTATTTGAGGACTACCGGACATTCAAAATACATCCTATAGGCTACTGTCTTGTCCTTCAAAATGTGTGTACCTGTCATTGGATTGCAATTGGATAAGGGGCGTTTGTATATCTAATCTCAGTATGGCAGCCGCAGTGGATGGATAGGCTACCAAAATGCGAACTAGCGATCTGAAACAATGGCCTCAGCACCCAAAAGGTGACCAGACGTCCCGTTTTTCCCAGGAGTCACAATTCGTTGTTGATTAACTTCAATTATAATTCAATTATTGAATTATTATTCAATAACTAATTCATTAAATTATATAAAGTTATCGTGTCTCTTCAGTAGACTTGTATTTAAGGAATAGTTCACCCAAAAATAATGTCATTAATTTCTCACCCTCATGTCGTTCCAAACCCGTAAGACCTTCGTTTATCTTCGGAACACAACTATTTTTGATGAAATCCGAGAGCTTTCTGACCCTCCATAGACAGCAAGGGAACTACCACGTTCAAGGCCCAGAAAGGACGTTGTTCAAATGTGACATCAGTAATAATTAATTCATTACATTTATATAGCGCTTTTCTGCTGTTGTCTAAGCACTCAAAGCGCTCTACAATTGTGAAGGGGGTTTCTCCTCATCCACCACCAGTGTGCAGCATCCACTTGGATGATGCGACGGCAGCCATATTGTGCCAGAACACCCACCACACACCAACTTATTGGTGGAGAGGAGACAGAGTGAAGAAGCCAATCAGGACATATGGGGATTGTTAGGAGGCCATGATGATCAGAGGCCAATGGGCAAATTTGGCCAGGATGCCGAGGTCACACCTCTACTCTTTTCCAATAACATCCTGGGATTTTTAATGACCACACAGAGTCAGGACCTCGGTTTAACGTCTCATCTGAAGGACGTTTTTTTTTTACAGTATAGTGTCCCCGTCACTATACTGGGGCGTTAGGACCCACACCGACCACAGGGTTAGGGTTAGCTTCATAACATTACGGTTGAACCACTGATGTCACATGGACTATTTTAACAATGTCCTTACTACCTTTGTGGGCCTTTAATGTGGTAGTTGTGTTGCTGTCTATACAGGGTCAGAAAGCTCTCGGATTTCATCAAAAATATCTTAATTTGTGTTCCGTCCTTACTTTCTTTGTGGGCCTTTAATGTAGTAGTTGTGTTGCTGTCTATACAGGGTCAGAAAGCTCTCGGATTTCATCAAAAATATCTTAATTTGTGTTCCAAAGATGAACAAAGGTTTTACAGGTTTGGAACGACATGAGGGCAAGTAATTAATGACAGTATTTTCATTTTTGGGTGAACTGTCCCTTTAAACCACTCCATTCATAGGGTTCTCTTTTGCCATATCTTCATGAACTTTTCTAAGCTTGAAAGTTTGAGTAATGGATTCTCATTGAACAGACAGAAACCTCTTAGATTTCATTAAAAATATCTTCATTTGTGGGTTAGAGATGAACAAAAATGTTAAGGGTTTGGATCGACATGAAGGTGAGCAAATGATGACAGAATTTTCTTTTTTTGGAAGAATTATCCCTGTTTGTAAATGTCTGCATTATGACCTCTGTCACTTCATCGATCAGTACTGTTCAAGTATCAAAGCAGTGCAATTCAATACAGATTCATTAAAAAGTAAACCGTAGTTTGGTGCAGTGCTTGACCCCTCATGCATAGATTCTGTACTGTTGAACTGAGGCTAAGGTCAACACACTCCATGGAAGATCAGTGAACTTCTGGATCTGTTTGGTTAAGTAGTTTTCCACAGCAAAGCGAGCCTTATGTTTCCAGTACGAGGTCATGTGTGCTGAATCGATCCTGACCTGAGAAAACCGACACATGTGTTTTGAAAGTACACGCAGGTGCAAAGGTGTGTGAACTGGATCCAGCTCTGCATGGGGACTTACAGCTCCAAGACCCTGTGAGAGCATGTGTTGAAATATCTTTTCCTTTTGAAACAGGAACATATTGAAGGGCTCATCGTAAGTAGCCAATAGGCTTTAGCTATGGATTTGCTACTTGCTTGTTGGTTGCGGATGGCATTTAAGTGAATAAATTATCGTTTTAGAAAGTATTTGATCGTTCATTATTTTTTATCCATTTTCTCAGAAGAGACAAAATTGTCATTTTGAAATGAATGTATACCTGTAAATGAAGTTGTAAATATTTAGCATATACATAACCTCAAAGTACTGTCATATAACTGCCATGACTTTAATTTCATGGCAACTTTAATGGATGTTTTGTGTGCAGGAATGATCCCATGCTAAAATAAACGACACGCACTATTGTCTAGAACAGTGTAAAGTTGGAGCTACCGGTTATATCACTGGGTGAAAGTGTCTATTAAAGGCATAGTCCATCCAAAAATGAAAGTCCTGTCATCATTTACTCACCCTCATGTTGATCTAACCCTGTATGACTTACTTTCTTCTGTCAATAGGAAGCAAAACTGTTTGGTCATCAACATTTTTCAAAATATCTTCTTTTGTGTTCCACAAAAGATAAGCAATAAATTAGCACTACAGGAGCGTGAGGACAGAAAGTCTGGATGTCCCCTCTTGAGTCTCAGTGGTACAGTCCACTGGTAAAATTCCGAGAATTGCGAAGTGCGTCTTCTCAGAAGAGTTCTTCCAAGAACTGTCTTCGGTGGACACTTCCAAGAAAAATACACCAGGTGATTTTCTTCTATCTAGCAAAAAGTCTAGACTAAACACGAGACGCTCTAAAGAAATGAGTTATTTCTATAGTTGTTTTGTTTTGTTTTACACCAGACTACTTTCTTGTATTTAGAGCTGTCGTGTTAATTACGCAACTCGACTTTTGTTGGCCTAATTGCGTGAATTACTAATCTTATTCGTCTCATTTGTCAGTTTCACTCTCTATAGAGTTGCGTTAGATTCAGTGAGCTTAAGCTGATTTAGGAAGCTCTGAATTGTATAATAAAGACAGGTTTATGCAACTTTATATGGGAGGGAAACTAAGTTTATTCCCTATAACAGACAGCCTGCGTGGTCATAAAACAGTAGACGCGTATAGATACATTTGAAATTTTAAATGTCAAAATTGCTGTATTTTTATTATTTTTCATAGGTTTTCTCTGACGTTGTCATTCACTCATGCGCATGTGATTATACAGTATGCTGGTGAACTCTCAAATGTATCTATTTAATGGATAATGTAATAAATTATCAATGGTTAATAAATCCAGCTTGCGAATATGTTTTATGTTTGATTGCGTCAGCATGCAAGCATATTAATGTCGTGAGATTATTTATGTGTACTGTAGTCTCTGTATCACTGAAACATTACCGTATCAAATCGAGTGTGGCTTTTATTCATAAACTTGTCGTCCTAATACTTAGTCAATATGCCACAAGGTTTGATATACCATATGAACCTTCGCTGTTTAACAAGTGTCTTAAATGCTCCCTATATAGTGATGTTTGTCTAAATGCAAGGTACTGCATGTTTTTTTCAGAGCAAAGGTGATGCAGAATTTCTGAAATAATATCAAAAGCGTAAATACGTCGTCATTGAGATCTGGTTGATTTCGTGACTGAAGGGCTGTGTCAAAGTAAGCTGCCTACTTAGATGGCATTTTCGGGGTATCTTATCTCTTAATATAAAAGCATAAATAATGCTGTTTAAAGTTGTCTAGGTAGGCAGCTCTCTAGGTTTGTCTGCACACTTTGGCCTCTCAAGTCAAATGCATATAGTAAATATTAAAAATATATGAATATAGCAGTTAAGAGGGATATTTTAAATATTTAAAAGTATGTATAAATTGTACAGTATGTGTGCATATGTGTAAAACATCAGAGAGCTTACTATAAATGAAGAACTGAAATGAACAAACTCAAAGCAAATGTTGACTACAGAGACATAATCATTAGTATTATATATTTCACAAAGAATATTTAATACAAAATATTGTTAGGCCTAAATGTAAATGTAGATCATATCTTCAGTTTGCAGCATTGTAACTTTGTGGACATCTAGTGTTCATTTGACTAAACTTGCACAACTTCAGTTTTGACATGAAGATTTTAGGTTAATGTTGCCTATTGTGTAACATTAGATATAACTATACAGATTTTTTAAAATATCTGGTGTGATATAGCTTATTTTTAAAAGTTTAGTAACCAAGTGGGCATGTATGCATTCATTCATTCATCCATTTCTTCATTCATTCAAAAGTTTTACTTGATTCTGAATGCTTTGTGTGCAGGTGAACAATGTCAAGTGCAGCAGACGGCTGCATTAAGTTCACTCGCCATGCTGGTGATGTGCTGTTCAACTTCAACCGCCTCCGCAGCAGAAACATCCTGACCGATGTCACCATTGTGGTCGGTGGGCAATAGAAAAAAAATTAGGGTGATACAACTTTCCTGATATCATAATGAAGAAAAAAAACTCATTAAAAAGAATGTATCAATTAAATAGAATGGCATCATCATTTATTGTTGTTTCTTAGGAAACAAACTGCTTCACTACCTGTTAATATTGAATAGTTGGAAAAGCTAGTCCGCCTCTTATGTTTTTAAGTCTCTTAAAATATCATATAATTTGACTTTTTTGACATGGAAAAGTTCATTTACATTGGAATTTGTCATGTAGGCTAGCCCCCAAAACATTAAACATTACAATTCATGATATTTGTAATTTTGTATAAATTTAATATTATAATAATAAAATGTTATAATATATATATATATATTTTTATTTATTATAATATTTATTAATTTTTTTATACTTTTTGAACATTTTAATGTGTACGCTTGCATATATTAAAGGTGTAAAAAATATTTTATTGCTTTTTACGATTACGATATGGTATAAAGGTTTTTCAAAACAAAAATAAACCAATAAGGATACAACGATTACAGAACCGGCCTTTAGATTTCCTTTCTTTATCTTGGACACTGTTATTTATCACTGACTCATCATCTGCTGGTTTTCTCAAAGGGGCTTGTGTGTAAAGCAGAGCAGAGCAGAGATGCTGGTTAATCACGGCTGTTTATCTTCAGAAGCTCCCTTCATCCTCAGCGATGCCCTGAACGTCCAATCCAGCCTGAACTTCAGCACTTACGCTCCTCCCAACCTGCACTATGCAGTCAGCACTTCCACCGAAAGCCCTTCTCGCTTCTACAGACATCTACCTCTCCCCATGGACACCTCCAACACCACAAACCCGCTCTGGCAGATCCCGAAGACCGGCGTAATAGCCCGCCAGCAGCACTCCCCGCCAGACAGCGGAGCCTCGGCTCGGACCGAGACTAACGGAGGAGCCACGGAGGCCAGAGAGGAGAGGAACCGTCCATCTGTGCTCTTCCGTTCAGCTCGAGCCGAGGGAGACAGGAAGACTCTGCTTCTGAATTCGGAGGTGGAGAACATTGAGCCGTGTCACCCCAGCGGCCCCAAGAGCCCTCTCAGATCAGACTGCCAACCCAACTCACCCGCAGAGTCCAGCAGCTGCAGTCGAGGAGCGGCGTCTCCTCCCAGCTCCATCAGTCTCCCGAAGGTCCGCAACTGGAAGAAGTACAAGTTCATTGTGCTGAACTCCACAGACGGGGCGAATGACAATAGCTCACCGACTCCATCACACATGGTTACAGAATCCAGCGACAAGAGCAGTGAAGCCCGAGGGCAGCTCATTGTGGATAGCAGGTCAGTGAAGCCAAACTTTAAGGATGGCAGTGTGGCAAGTATTAGTATTTGACACATTATTCTTAAACATGGTGTCATGTGTTTTTAGCTCTGCAGATGACTGCATCAAAAAAGAGGAACACGACTCTTCACTTCCCAACACTTTGACAGAGGAGAGCAGCACAGGACCCACAAGATCAGGTGAACACACTTTCTTCACAATGCTCAGATGGGTTTTGGGCCTAAACAGCATTCGTACATGGGCGAAATCTGATTACATTTTTTTTAGAGAATTTCATATTTTTGGGGGCATGTGTCAGTCAGAATGGACAGAGTAACATTTAAGTAATTTGAGATACATGTAAGATTTGACTGTGGCCCCCATCTTTTTCTGTAAAAAACTTTTAGGAAATAATAGGATATTTAGGAAAATATTTTATATATTTTAGGAAAATTATTTTTATTAGTATTTAGGTATGATGTAATGTAATGCCTAAATTATATTAATACACAAAATAATGTTCTTTTTAGCAGCATCATATGACCCCTTTAAATATTAATAATTATTTATAAATTAATATTAATAATAATAATAATAAAACAATAATTGTGTTCACTTAAACGTTTCAATATTTTAGTATTTAGTATTGTAATTAGTCAATAATAATAGCATTTGTTTGTCAATAATAATAATCTTTAGTTATTACATAATAATAATAATAATTATTATTATTATTTTAGTAGTAGTAGTATCAACTATTTACAAAAATCTAGGCCCCAGTGGTTTTCTGAGTTTTATAAAAAATAAAACTTGTGTATGTTCACTTAAGTATTTTAATATTTTAGTAGTTATTAATTATTATTATTATTATTAAAAATATTTAGGCATTACATTTTATGTATGTGGGTTATATATAAGTGATGTACATATAACACATAACAACAAAAAACAAACACTAGCTTTCTATTTTTTCTATTCTATCTACTTGTTTTTCTTTGTTTGTGTGTGTGTGTATATGTGTGTGTGTGTGTGTGTATAATATGTATGTATGTATATATGTATATACACCTTGCTACGTGTACTGCGTTAGGCTAACCGAGACTTGTCATTTGCACTTATATATTGTTGCTCTTTTGTTAGTTTTGACTGCTTTTATTGTCCTCATTTGTAAGTCGCTTTGGATAAAAGCGTCTGCTAAATGACTAAATGTAAATGTAAATGTAAATGTACATGTAATAACCTATTTAAGTATTAAAATACTAGTAATATACATACTAAATCTTCTAATAGTTAGTCATATTTAATAATATTTAGGAATTACATTGTACATATATATATGTGTGTGTGTGTTATATATTTAAGTGATGTAATACTTGATTAAATATTAAAATATTTTAATGTTTTAATAGTTAATATTAATAATATTTAACAATATTTAGGTATTACATTATATATTTTAAGTTTTATTTTTCTTCATTATTTTCCTGTTGGTTTTTTTTTTCTCTTTGGGGCCCC
This sequence comes from Sinocyclocheilus rhinocerous, assembly GCF_001515625.1. Taxonomy (NCBI): domain Eukaryota; kingdom Metazoa; phylum Chordata; class Actinopteri; order Cypriniformes; family Cyprinidae; genus Sinocyclocheilus; species Sinocyclocheilus rhinocerous. The sequence continues at coordinate 28,080 of NW_015656024.1, read as the reverse complement.
CTATTGGTCACAGGGCGGTATGTGAAAAATACTGCCGAGTTTTCCCACAATGTCTGCTACTCTTAACTGCTGTGGATAAAAGTCTTTTGGAATCTTAATGTTATTATATCATTATTATCGTAACCAATGTTCACAATGTTCAGATCAGATTTCATAACTTCCAGTGTGTGAATGAATCCTAATAGCTCTTGTGTTGTGTTTGCAGAGCGGGACAGAATCTACTGTAACGACTGTGAGTCCAGGAGCGAATCTGACGCAGAGAGGCCACGGTGGCTGCAGGACGGAAAACCGTACAAATGTGAGCACTGCCGGGCCATGTTCTGCTATAACGCAAACCTAGCGAGCCACAAGTCCGTCCACACAGGTAATTTCGCAATGCTTTGGAACTCTGCGATGGTGCTCACTCAAACCTGTGTGTTGCACTTTTACATTTTTATACTGGTTTATTATATCAGGAGAGAAACCGTACCGCTGCAGCGTGTGTGGAGCGCAGTTCAACAGACCTGCCAATCTGAAGACACACTCACGGATCCACTCGGGAGAAAAACCATACAAATGTGAAACCTGCGGCTCGCGCTTCGTCCAGGTACAGTCAGACCCCAATCAGAGTGTTTCTGTACAGTGACAATGCAAAGCAAATGCTCTTCATCTTCTGCTTTCGTGGTTTCAGGTGGCTCATCTGAGGGCTCACGTACTGATCCACACCGGAGAGAAACCGTACCCATGTGACATCTGCGGCACGTGCTTCCGCCACCTTCAGACACTGAAGAGTCACTTACGAATCCACACGGGAGAGAAACCTTATCATGTGAGCATCAGCTGCACATATGTGACCCTGGAGCACAAAACCAGTCTCCAGTAGCAATAGCCAACAATACATTGTATGGGTCAAAATGATCCATTTTTCTTTTATGCCAAAAATCATTAGGATATTAGGTAAAGATCATGTTCCATGAAGATATTTTGTAAATTTCCTACCGTAATCAAATTTTTGATTAGTAATATGCATCGCTAAGGACTTAATTTGTACAACTTTAAAGGGATAGTTCACCCAAAAATGAAAATTTTATGGTTATCTGCTTACCCCCAGGGCATGCAAGATGTAGGTGACTTTGTTTCTTCAGTAGAACACATATAATGATTTTTAACTCCAGCCGTTGCAGTCTATCAGTCGTAAGTTGGACATAGTGTTGTATTAGAGGTAAAAAATTATATAAATACTGTTCGGTTTCTCGCACAAACTGATCGTTTCGTGTCTTAGGACATCAATGTGTCGTCACGAGCCGCAGTGTTTAATTTGGATTTGTCTGTGCATGTTTTTTTTTACTCTCATAGATTTTGTTACCATTGCCATGCATTATACGACTGATAGACTGCAACGGTTAAAGTTAAAAATCATCATTTGTGTTCTACTGAAGAAACAAAGTCACCTACATCTTGGATGCCCCGGGGGTAAGCAGATAAACATCAAATTTTCATTTTTGGGTGAACTATCCCTTTAAAGGCGAATTTCTCAACATTTTGATTTTATTTTATTTTTTTTGCACCCTCAGATTCCAGATTTTCAAATAGTTGTATCTCGGCCAAATATCGTCCTATCCTAACAAGCCATACATTAATGGAAAGCTTATTTATTCATTTAAAAAAACTGACTCTTATGACTGATTTTGTGGTCCAGGGTCACATTTGTTCACATATCAGTATTGAATATTAGAACTGAGAAAGCATTTGATGTGAACTCTTCTTGGTTTCTCATTTCAGTGTGAGAATTGTGACCTGCACTTCCGCCACAAGAGTCAGCTGCGTCTGCATCTGCGACAAAAGCACGGAGCCGTCACCAACACCAAGGTCCAGCACCGCAGAAGCAGAACAGACCTGCCCGTCGCCTCCCTCGTGACCTCGTGAAAACACATCAAGCTCTTCAGAGACAGTTTACAGTTCCTTTAGCCAGAAAAGCCATCAGAACATACAGATGCCCGCATGGATCTTTGTCTTGCCAATGTCCGTGTTTACTCATATGGTGACGTTGCATATTATTTCTTAAATATGGATTAGCTCACCAGCACTTTCTGGTTCAGCCTGCATGATTTCATCTTGATGGTTTAAGATTTTACTGTAAATACTGACTGCCAAGCATCGTACGTCAAGCTCATAGTCTAAGATCTCTAGTATTTATTTTTTATTAAGAATGCTATTTCACTCCCTTTTCAGTAAAACTATGCATTGTATATAATATATGACAGGGAATATTGGTACAAATATAATTATGCAATTGCAGTGTGTATGTTTTGTCAGTGTGGTGCATTTAAAGGAGCTCTGCTTTGTCTGCCAGTTATATTGGATTTACATGTATTTGTACAGCTGTTTTTGGTACTAGAGGGCCGAAGGTCCTTGCAATTAAATATTTCATACCAAACAAATGTAAAGTTCTGGTTTGATTATTATTATTGATATTTTTTTGCATATTTAAGAATCTGACATTTACCTACACATTTTTTATATTATAAAGTTAAATGCTAATATGTACAGCCAAATCACAGTTGTGCTGACATTCAGTGATACAAAACATTAGATTATTCAAATGGATTCTGCACGTGTTGAGTAGCATAGATGACATATGAAAATGCTTCACAGAAATGTTAAATCTATTGTCAAGTTTCATAGCAAGAATTTTAAGAGTTGGTTTGTGTAGCTACAATTTTACACACTATTTATAAACATTGTCATGTTTAGTTTACATTAAATTGGAATTTCTGTGGTGTTGTTTTAGTAATATTTATATTAGTTTTTATTAATATTTTGTTTCAGTTTTAATTTGAGTTTTTCTTTTTCTAAATATT
>NW_015656024.1:1589-25224 GCF_001515625.1 Sinocyclocheilus rhinocerous | reverse complement strand
AATTTTTTTTTTTTTTTTTTTTTTTTTTAAATGAGCTAACATGAACTTACAATGAATAGTTGTATTATTAACTAACGTAAACAAAAATGAATAAATACTATAGTAAATGTATTGCTTATTGTAATTAATGCATTATTGTAAAGTATTACCAAAAATGCTTTTGTCACACTGCAGGACCATAGGAAAACTAGTGAAGGCAAGAAATATATATTATAAAAATATATATATTATATTATATATATATATATTTCATAGGGGGAAAAAAACAGAACCTAATCATCCAACATATTTCCACATTGTTTAACATTAGATTGTGGAAGCGTCACGCTGATTCATTCACCTATAAAAGTTCTGGGGTCGATTATATATAAGGCACTTATCTTACCATGCTCTTCTAGTTTTTCCACGCAACACAAAACAATTTCTGTATGAATGTAGCTTTGTCCAAAGGGTTATTGTTGTGCAGAAACATGAGAGGTCCTTTCACAAGCACGGATTCATCCAGAAAGGCTTGTCTGCTTTATTTTACAGCTTTATACCTACAGTGCATTTAAAGGGCGTCAACTAGTATTTTCCTCCAATGCACGCGAACAACTGTCAAACAGTGTGAGCACATGGGTTTATAGTTGAGAAACTAGATATTTTAATCTTTTCTACTGTAATTGTGTGTGAAAACAGCCATTACCAAATTGGTCGTATCACGTTTGAAGTGTTTTAGACTGCCGCCTGTGTTGAGAAGCGTCACAATTTAAAGGGGTCATATGATGCGATTTAAATTTTTCCTTTCTCTTTGGAGTGTTACAAGCTCTTGGTGCATAAAGAAGATCTGTAAAGTTGCAAAGACTAAAGTCTCAAATCCAAAGAGATATTTTTTGAGTCCAGCCCGGGGTCGTCACATGTGGTTGCCGCAAGCCCTCCGGATGCTCCTTCGTCAAATCCGCCGGCCGCGCCGTTCTCAAGCCCGCCCACCTCTGCTCACTCTAGGCCGCCGTGTGTGACGCTGTGTATCGTTGTGAAAGCGAAACTACACGAAATGTTCTTTTTAGCAACATCATATGACCTCTTTAATGAGTTATATTGAAATCTAATTGAATTTGAAATCTAAATTTACCTTTATTTAAATTAAAATGATTACTAAGTGAATTAACTGTTGTTTTTCACTACGAGGTCATGCACAATTTCTGTCCCTCACTTTCAGTTCTGTAATGTTGGCATTTTTACCAACTTAAGATAAGTTTTTGTATAGACAAACGTTCCAAAGTAACTTACTGTCCAATTGACTAACTTTTTTTCTGTTGTTTAAGGCTTTTATTGGCCATTTTTGCACTGACTGTCAACCCTGTGATGTTTAACACACTGTAATGTAACAACACACTGAAACAGAATGACACACACAACCGTTCAAACGTGTGCTCAGGAAGTTACGCTTCTTGCACTGCATTTATTTGAATGCAAAAATATTATAAATAAATATAAAATAATAATAAATATAAAAAAAAAAATATTGTGAAATATTACAATTTTAAATAACTGTTCTATTGCAATATATTTTAAAATGTAATTTAATCCTGTGATCATAACCGAATTTTCAGCATCATTTACTCCCGTTTTCAGTGTCACATGATCATGCTTTGATTCTCAAGAAACATTCTTGATTATTCAGTTTGAAAACAGTTGTGCTGTTTTTTTTGTGGAAAACATAAAACATTTTTATATTAAAATCTTTGAAAAAATACTGACCTCAGGCTATTGATCTTAGAAATAGAAGTTCAAAAGTCTAAATTGAATTTAGAAATGACTAACAGCTTATGAATCATTGAAAAATCCTAGAAAAAAACGCTTCTGTTAAAAGAGACAATAACGCTGGATCTTTTTTTTTTTTTACATTTTCAATTTATTTCCTGAGAAGAAAACATTTGGTGATGCATTTAGTGCCTGTCTTTTACATGTGAAACTAGCATTCAACTGAAGAAGGCTTTTATTCTTTTCCTGTAGTGCAGAATTGTGAAAACTGAGCATTAGATTGGAGTCAGAAGACATTCAACATCAGAACGTTTATTTTTATTTTTTCAGTGGGTTCCGTCATCCTTGATGTTTCATATATTGTTTTGTGTTATTTATGGAACGGTCACATCAATAAGACAAATTCAGTTTCTTCATGAACACCACCAAGATGCTGAGACAATCAAATAAAAGCATGAGCCCCCATTCCCCACATCTTAAAATCTACTGCCTGAGCAAAGATGGCACGTGTTTGGAACACAGCAGCCACAATCTGATAAAAGAAAAACATACAGCTAAAACTCAGCTCTCCAGCAAACGGTCCTCAGAACCTGCTGTGGATTACAATACAAAACAATCAGAAACATGTCACCAAATAAAACACAAACAGGTCTGGAAATCTACTCAAACACTCTTGCTTCCTGTTGGTCATTCATAGCTTAGAGAATGAAACGGTTAAGTGCAGGAGCCAATAGGAACGGCAGTATTTTATACACTGAATGAAAGATTATCCTGAAGTTAAGAGCAGAAGCGTGCATGTTCTCTTCCTACAGAAGTGCACTGAACATTATTGCTCAAGCTTGCTTGATTCTCTAATCAAATATTGTTCCTCATCAGTGTAATATTGAGCAAGTAAGGATCGCTTGCTCAGCAGAAGTGTTTTCCTTTCAGACTTACAAACATAGACATAAGCACACACTCTCTTGCGTCTAAAAAAACCCCCTATTTTACTGTTGAATGAGTAAAAATGTATATATATCGGTACATGAAGGCATAGCGCTGCCGACAATAAACAGACACCTTCATTTTCAAGAATTTGGATTTTTGCTGTGGACGTTTAGCCTTCTTTCTCCAGAATGTTCTTCACATCTGCAAACACCTGAAAGAAAAAAAAAAAACACATAAAAGGAAGCAAAATGAAACTCAAAAAGAATGGACAGATGTTTATCATTTACCTCGACTGCACTACGGCACAGTAAAGCACTTTAATATTATTTCTATATTATTACAGTATTTAATAATACATCAATGTATTAATATGGTATAAAAACAAAGAAAAAAAATGTAATAATGCAAACTCAATTTCGATGTTTTTCATTTTAATTTTAGTTTAAGTAATTTTGTTATGTGCTTTTGTAATTTATTTTATTTTTCTATTTAGCTCGGATTTATTTTGACTTCAGTCTTAGGTTCATAATTTTAGTACTTCAATTTCAGTTAGTTGTCAAGGCAACACGTCACTTTTGGTTTGTTTTAAGCTCAAGTTTTTCATTTAAATTTAATATTTTTGCTGATAAAATTGCTTTGAAAATTTGCTGAAAATGTACTCACCCTTGGGCCACCCGAGATGTAGATGAGTTTGTTCCTTCATAAGAACAGATTTGTAGAAATGTAGCATTGCATCACTTGCTCAGCAATGGATGCTCTGCAGTGAATGGGTGCCGTCAGAATGAGAGTCCAAACAGCTGATAAAAACATCACAATAATCCACACCACTCCAGTCCATCAGTTAATGTCTTGTGAAGTGAGCTGTCTGTAAATGAAAATGTGAAAGAGTCTACCCCTTGTCCTTCACCCACATATTTGTTTAGAACTGTAAACAGTGCTTGATCTGTGAATATTTCTCTACTGATTCAGACGAGATGACTTAATGGATAGAGATTTAAGCAGTTAAATATGTCTTAATGATGGTATTGTTTTTTTTACAAACGCTTCACAAGACATTAACTGATGGACTAGAGTGGTGTGGATTACTGTGATGATTTTATCAGCTGTTAGGACTCTCATTCTGACGGCACTCATTCACTGCAGAGCATCCATTGCTGAGCAAGTGATGTAATGATAAATTTTTCCAAATTTTCCAAGTGGAAGAAATTGTTGAAGAATTGAAGAAACGTATTTCCTATATGTTATGGAAGGCCTGAGGGTGAGCAAATTTTCATTTTTGGGGGAACTATTACTTTTGTTTTTATTACAAAAAGGCGGGGCATAGAGGAGAAACAATAATGTACAGTATGTGGAAAATAATGTGTTTTTTGAACTTTAAACCGCATAAACACATTTCATTACACCAAATACACAAAATAATGTTCTTTTTAGCAGCATCATATGACCCCTTTAATGTCTTTCAAAAACTTTCAATTAATAAAGCCTAACAAAATAACTTTTATGCAGAACTGCACCAAAAACCTCAGGCTAAAAAAAACAAACAATTTAATGAAACGAGCTAAAAACAGTCGTACCTCATCCACTGATCGGGAGGCATCAATCGTGCGCACCTTCCCCTGCTTCTCGTACTGCTCTATAATGGGCCGTGTGGACTGGAGGTATGTCTGGATCCTGAAAATGAAACAAGAATGCTTAGGAAAACTTCAGGTGAATCAAAAGTGCAACCAAAGCCACTGTAAACAAAGAGAAATTAGTCCATACACTTCCATATAATGCCAAACTATTCAGTGACTGCCACCAAACACAACGCACATTTCTGAGGTCTGCTAAAATTATTACAGTAGATATACTACATGCTTTGCATATAGCTCAATTTATCGGATACAGTTATAATGGGGAGAACTACCTTTTCTCTAGACTTTCTCTGTTGTCATCGGTGCGTCCGCTGCTCTTCCCCCGCTCTAAACATCTGTCGATGCAAACCTGAAATACACGATAGCTGGAAATCACATTCAATCTAGACAGTATCAATTGTGAATGTGATCTTTTTGGTGTTTATGACTGATCAGCTTTACTACTAGTTATAACATGAAATAAACATGAATGAACATGTCTCATGTAATCACTCAATCAGTGTTTCAACCGCAGAAAGACATAAAAAAAAACAGCTTGTAAACAAAATGCTTTCACTAAACATTAGCCTATATATACTTAACCTTTCTTAATTACCGTCTCAATTATTAACAAGTTATAACAGTCACTGTGCAAATGATTTCAACAACAAATAGAAACTTTATAATTAGATTTAGAAGTTAAATGTAACAACTGCAATTTACATGTTTGCATACAGTTTTTAATTTAAGTGTTAATTACTATATATAATTTTTTTTTTTGAATTTAATAGTTTGGATTTTGTTAGTATTTGTAGCCTTTAATATTACAGTAATGTGCAAGTAATAGGGCTCGGAGTAGATTTTTTTCTTTTAGTCAGAGTAACAATTTGTTCAGCAAACCATTGTTTAATAAAAAAGAAAAGAAGAAACAATTTTGTTTATTTATTCCACCCTGCCTTTCCGAAACCATACCGAACAATGACATCAAAACTGAGGTTTGTACCGAACCATCATGATTGTGTGTCGTTACAATTTCCAAAAATCATTCCATTATTCATTCAAAAAGATACATCAATAATCAGCTGGCACTTAAATCAGCTGTAATGGTAGTGCAATAAATACATTAAAAAAATAAATCAAACCTAAGCTGCTCCTCACCTCATTACCGCAGTCAAAGAAAAGCACAAACTTGACATCCGCCTTCCCGTCCATGACAGTGTTCCATCCCTGCAGGTTGTCTTGGTTTCGTGGGAACCCATCGATAAGAAAGCGGAACTTCTTTTCATCGGCTTTCATGGTCTCTTCCATTGCCTGACAAATACAGATGTTTCTTCAGTAAAGATAAATATCTGAAAACATCCATTTATAGATAAGATAAATGACTAATCTGCTCAGAAAAGGCCGGTCCATCAGAATTATAACTGGACTGTAAAGAGGCTAGGGCCTCTTAATAAAATATATCGATATTTTCTTTATAAGCGATTCGATATGAGGCAATACCGTTTATATCGATATACAGTAGTTTGATACGAGCGAATCTGAAAATATATCGGAGGATACAGACTGAGCTGCTGTGGAGAAAGTGCATAATCCAATTTGTTCTAAACATGTGACAAGCTTCATATTAAGGCTTTTAAAAACTGGTACGACATAGTTTATAGTTTAGTTTCGCATATTATTTTTAAAGTCCCCATGAAATCAAAATTAAAGTTTTTTGGGTGTTAGTATCAATATGTTAGTCTTAAGGTTATCTATAAGGCAGTGTGCTCCAAAACGGTGACAAAATTTGCATTTAGAAGATATAAGCATTCAAAGCTTTTTTTGACGTCACCATCGTACTTCAGCTTCTCATCAAACTTTCTGTCCAATCAAATGCTCTCTAGAATCCGAAACGCCCGCCCCCTACACTATTGTGATATAAACGAACGCTATTGGCTATTTCAAAAAGGGGCGGGGCTGCTTGATATGTCCCGCCCTGTCTTCCTGTTTCAGTTAAAATGACGTCCACACAGAGTAACGCTGCGTGTTTCTAAGCATTTCAGGGGACCTTTAAGCGGCTCGGCCCGTCATATGCTCTGACTGAAAGGCTGCTTGTGCCGCTGACAGAGACTACGCTACTCGCATTATTTAATGTGTTTGGGTACTTCACAGACTTCAGTGAACGAGCGCCGCCGTGCGCATGCGTGTCAAACAGACAGAGCTCAATTAAATAGGAGCGCAATAATTCTGACTAAAATATATATTTCGCTTTAATATTTGTAGTTGGACCAGAAATGTGACGTGTAGAATTTAAAACCTAAAAATAAGTCTATTTTTATGATAGCACTGACTGTAAAGTGACTGTAATGGTGTAATCAAAATAGCCTAACACAACTCTGTGCTTTTGTTCTCATTTATTTTTAGTTTAGTGAATTTAACTTGCGCTTTAAAAGCCTTATTTTTGTTTTTAGATCGCAATGTTACAGTGTTAGAATGAAATGTAATTTTAACCATTTTTGCACATAATATAAAGGCTTACATGGTTACATTCACTTTATGTTTTCATAGCCTTTAATATGTATTGTTTTGTTGGACAACATTGGGCGCTAAGTGAAATATATAAATATATTTTAAATACAGATTTTTTTAATCCAAATACAAAAACACAGAGATATATACCGTATACCGCAAATCGGCCAAAAAATACCGAGATATGAATTTTTGCCCATATTGCCCAGCCCTAGAGGCTTGTCGGTTTATAATGGTCTCACAGTTATGATTTATGCCTATTATGAGACAAGCCTGTTCATTTATGTCTATTATGAGCCGCTCTTTGAACTCTCCTCCCCTGAAAGTGACACGCATTTGTAATCAAGTTCACTTTCAGTGATAATTCTCTAAAAATGTCCACCGCTAATGTTCCAGTTTCCTTCTACAATCACCATGAGTCACGACCTGGAATGCTTTGGCTTGTTAAGCAGGACGGACGAGTGTAACCACCTTTTTCAGCAAGTTGATGGTGATTTCAACAGGAACTATCTTGCCCTCTTTGATGTAGGTCTCAATGAGCTGACCAAACTCGGAGCCGCTGCGGCTGCGCTCCTCTCTCAGCAGGTCTCCGGCAGACAGGTGAGTGTAGCTGTAGTTCTGAGCGCAGGAGAAAAACACATTACACAACTTTACACATCACAAACTTCAACGTATTATATCAGTCAATGAAACCTGTAAGATCATAAGCGTCTTACAAAGGAACATGACAACTGTCATTCATATGAATGGAATAAAAAAAGAGGGGTGTGTATGGGTTTGGTAACTGAACAGGCAGCTTTGTAGCAAAGGCTGTCCAGACACTACTTTTGACAGATCAAATGCTTTTTAAGATCATGAGACACATTTTCAGTCAAGTGCGTCCAAACGTTTGGCTGCTGGAGTTTCTGTGGCCTTCTTAAGCATCCAAAAACATTTTCAACATTTGACTTATTCATGTGTATTTTCTGTCTTCAGTGCCTTTAGTGTCCTTACATGATCCTTCAGAAAGTATTCAATATTATATACAATATTACTGTTTTTTTTTATCAAACTAAGCGCAAGACTTTTTTTTTTTTTTCAAACACTAAAATCTAAAAATACAAAAGAAATACAAAAAAAACAAAACCATTCACAGTCATATCAGTTGTACGTTTCACACATATGCCCTTTTACCCAATGCTGGTGCCAAATCATGACAGCTGAACACTGCACAGACAGCAGGGTGGGACCTGCTTGAACACAGCTCCTGTTCATAACCAGGATATAGGAATATGAATGTGGAAACCCTCCAGGGCCTTTATTACAACTCAAGGCACATTTTCATTCTGAGAAAATTACCTTTTCATCAAATTTATTATACCATCATGTCAGATGAAACATAGTATCGCTGTTAAAGGGACCAAATGGCGCAGAGAAATGGCATTTTCCTTATGAAATGTCTTAGAGGGCACACGGAAATTAACGATCCATGCTAATCTGAATCCATTAACACTCTAGCAGCCACATAAAGCGCTTCTATAGTTATTCTCTATGAATACGATAAAAGACTTAATGCTCTGCTTCTCTCTTACCTCCACGATTCTCGCGCATTGTGTCCCCTTCCCCGCGCCAGGCCCGCCCAAAACAAACACGACCTGCGGCTTCATCATCACACTCAACCTGTGCACGACGCGTGGGAGCTTCTCCGACAGCCTGTGCAGCAAAGCCACAATCATAAACCGTGCGGATAAGAGAGAGCCGCACTAATGAATGACCATCGACCCCTGCGAGTCAGGTACAGAGCTGCTTGAACAACCGGTCGATGCGTGTCCAGGAAGTGCGCGGGGCAGATTCCACTTCCGCCGTACACGCGTCCGACCAATCAGAGAACAGCGGAGTCACTGACGTCACGTAAACCACGCCCGCAGCTCTGAACGCTCTCTAGAACGCGCACCCCTCCTGCGCCTGGGCTTCGCGCGCCAGCCTCAGCACCCGTGTTGCCATGTCCGCTTATTATAAGCGACGTTTTTTTTTTTAAAAGATGCTTATAAATTGAATGCGAGCATTCCTAAATGTTGGCCTAATGTTCAGAGTATATTACCGTATTTTAGGTTTGCTGATGCTTGACTTTCATTATAGCACAAAGTATGACAAATCATTCAGTGTTTCTGCATTTTCTCTGAAAAAAGGTCGTCTAAACTCTACAGAACAGAGTACAGCTAGTTTTTTTTCTAGCACTTAAAGTACAAAATAAGAACAGAGATTGTATCTCTTTTTTTTTTTAATAACTCCTTTGCCGCAACCTAAACAACATCGTCTGAACTCTACAGAATGTAATGTTTTTATGTAAATGTAATTAAAATATATTGACAAGTTAAGTGACTTTAAAAAAGTTTTATTATAGACCTTAATCCTGTTAGACACCATATTGAATTTAACACAGATGAAAATGAGATTGTGAGGGATTAATTTAAAGTCTTTACATGTAATTTTCTCAACTCACAATTTATTTATTTTTTTTTGTCTACTGAACTTCTTTTTCAGAAAGACATTTCATCAGCTGAACAATCGGTATTTTGTTAAACAACAGTACAATCCATTGCTACTTTGACACTTCACAGCTTCGTTTTTTTATTCCTGTAAAAAATAAGTATGACGGCCCTAAATAAATAAATAAATAAATACCCTGCCTATAGCCTACTTTGGCAACGTTAAACAATTTAAACAGTTAAACTTCGAAAACATTATTTATTGTGTATTTTGAAAGAACAATTTTCTCAGTATTGTTTAAGGTGCATATAATCCTAATATTAAATAGTGCATCCATAAGCACGACAGAGATCGTTTTTCACTTATTTAGATTTTAATTATTTACTAAATAATAAGGTGCAATTTAGCATTGCTTGATCCAGCTTTTATGTAAACATGTCCAGGTTGCTTGTTTTTCTCGCGCAATCTGGCAACACCGATCAGCACCTCACTGCAACTGAACAGCGACCATATAAGCACATGTCTGCGTTAAGATTCTCTGCTGTTTTTCATTGGAGGAATATATTTAAAAATCACTGCGCTATATAATGTTGCAGGGGGCTTGCATGCGCTGTGTTTGTTATTACTTCCATCCCCATCTTTGTGTTCTTCAAAGATTTGCACAGGGTGTCTTCGCTATGGACGCAAGGGATGGAAACACACAAAGGAAAAACACCAAATTAGTCCAGTGATGCCCATGACAGGCATTGCGTTTTTAAACGTAGCACCCAAGTTTGCATTGTAAATCAGATGCACTGAATCCCTGCTCGGCTGGATCCGTCTGTGTGTCGCTTCCCCCTTTTCAGAAGGAGCCGCATCATCAAAATGTTGGGTAGGTCGTTCACCTGGAGGAAATATAACCAGCGTACCCTCTCTATGCAGCACCGGCTCCCTCTTCGGCACTGACATGCCCGAGTCCAGCAGAAAAACCAGGATCAAAGGGCTCAGAGCTACAGCTGGACGCGTGAATTGGAAGGAGGACGGCAAACAGGCGCACACCGGGTGTCCAATTCGGTGGAGGCCGGATCGCATCTGCTGGGGACGAGCATCAAGGGCAGTGCGGCACTCCAGCGCTTCGGGAGCAGGCGACACGAATCATCCATACACCCTCAGCTCCACAACAGCACCGTGTTCCCGTTACACTTCTCCATCGGTCTCAAAGATGCGCTAGAACAACGCACGCGCGCTCTGAAATGCATCAAAACATGTCGATAGCAGACATGCTTTTCAGTGCGTTCACCCAAAGGATTTATCGAGAATATATTGAGTTGGAAATGAAGACGAGGATCTGTCAGCGTTTCAAGGGGTGTAAAAAGTGCCAATGAATATATTGCTTAAATATATCCTCCTTTTTCCGTCATTGGCCACATTGACACCCCTAATAAGCAGGACCATGGGTTGCATTCAGAGCATCGCCTGCAAGCCCCGCATCCGACGGGAGAACATAGTGGTCTATGAGGTCTCAGCCTCCATTGACCAATGCCCGACCATCATTGAGGAGAATTCGCCCATTGTCCTGCGATACAAGACCCCGTACTTCAGAGCATCGGCCGGGATAGTGATGCCCCCAGTTCCCAGAAACGAAACATGGACCGTGGGCTGGATTCAGGCGTGCACCCAAATGGAGTTCTTCAATACATATGGTGATATTGGCATGTGAGTAATCGGTAAACCAAACAAACAACGACAAGCTCAAGTTTCAATGTGTGTTACATGATAGTGATAGTAAACTCAAATGTTGGAGGTTCTTATATTTAATGGTCGTTCTGTTGGGTTTGTGGTCATCTGTTGTCGAGAAATGAATGAGTATCAGGTTGCGCGGTTTGACATCTCTATATCTTTGTAGAATCTGTTCTTTGTATGTAATATTTATTGAAGGGTTGTGGGCCGTTCAGAAAACAACTTAGAATGCTTTCAAAACTCCAATTAGTTACAAAGTATCAAACAGGACGCAGAACTCCAATTCCAATTTGAATACAAAGTAGATTGAAAAAGATGGTATTTTGACATGAAAAAATAAACGGAATAAAGCATTGTTTCAAAGTTGTGGAAAAGTTTAAAAACCCTTAAAGTTTAAAGGGGTCATATGATGCGATTTCAAGTTTTCCTTTCTCTTTGGAGTGTTACAAGCTCTTGGTGCATAAAGAAGATCTGTAAAGTTGCAAAGACTAAAGTCTCAAATCCAAAGAGATATTCTTTATAAAAGTCAAGAGTCAACCACGCCTACCTAAAACGGCTCGTTCTAACACGCCCCCACATATCTACATCACTATGTGGAAATATTAGCATAATGCCACCCAAATGTGCACGCAAAGAAAGAAGGCGTGGTTTCAGGAACAGCAGTAGTGTTGATGCAGCCATGTCAGGGAGACGCTGTGTGCCTTCCAGAAGTAGATGCATTAGGAATCTTTAAGGTAAAAATCGACGCGTTTCAGAAAGGCGGGGCATAGAGGAGAAACAATAATGTACATTATATGGAAAATAATGTGTTTTTTGAACCTTAAAACGCATAAACACATTGCGTTACACCAAATACACCAAATAATGTTCTTTTTAGCAGCATCATATGACCCCTTTAAAGATTTATAGGTCTTGTGGAGAGAGAATTCAGTACCCAGAATGTACTTCCTATGTTGAATTCCATTTCTACTTCTACTGCCTGTGAGTTGTGCCCCATTCATTTGAAACTTGCACTCATGAATTGAAAGGCAGCCAATTCTTCAATTCAGAATTTTGCCCGACCCTAATCTATCGACCATGATTTTGCCAAGCTGTTCCTAACATTACCCTCTAAAATTGAGGGAAATTTTGTTGTTCAAGCCCCAAATCAAGCTTTAAACTTAACCCTAAAATACAGGATCGTCAAGGAGACCATCAGAGTAGGAGAGAAGCGGACAGAGACAGCTTAGGAAGAGATCATTAAAATGAGTGGGAAGGCTAACTGAGAAAAAAAAACAACACAATTATGAACATTTCATTCACAGCCCCGTGTCTTTTAATAGACTGTTTTTCCATATTTGTATGAAACACTGTACTGAGCAGGTCCGTGCTCACTCACCTTCGCCATTTCTATTCACTCGCCTCGTTCGCCCGTTTGATGCATTAAGGCTCTGCCGCTCTCTGGACTCATGCCTCTTTTGTCCTTCCTGACCGCTCACCTTCTATCCCTTCCGCAGGTCCAGCTGGGAATTACCCGAGCTTCGAGAAGGACGTGTGAAGGCCATAAGCGATTCTGACGGCGTCAGTTATCCCTGGTACGGTAACACCACCGAAACAGTGACCCTCTCTGGCCCCACGTCCAAGCCGTCCCGGCTAACGGTGAGTATGAACGACAACTTCTACCCCAGCGTGACTTGGGCGGTGCCCATCAGCAACAGCAACACGCCCATGCTCACGCACATCACCAGAGACCAGAGCTTCATCACCTGGCTGGTGGCACTAAACGCAGACACCAAAGAGCGTATCGTTCTTCAGACGGTGCGCTGGCGTATGCGCGTAGACATTGAGGTGGATCCTTCCATGCCGCTTGGTTCTCGAGCCAAACTGATGGGACGGCCGCACCAGGAACAGCCGCACATTCTCAGCAACAACGAGCCCATCCCGCCCAACGCTCTGGGCAGGCCCAATGCCAACGATGCCCAGGTGCTGATGTGGAGGCCCAGGAGAGGACAACCTCTGGTAGTGATACCACCCAAATAGGGGTGTCTTAACAGTGCCTATGGGACATTGAAGACTGCATGCACTGTTTGGCCTTGTGGATTCCCAGTTTTGTTGGGTTTCTCAGTTGCTCTGAACTAGTCAGTCGAGAAGGGAATTCTCTGCGTGCACCATGAGGTTTTACTACCTTTACCTGGTCAGACAGCAAATGATCAGGAGTAACTAGTACTACATGAACCCACTAGGTTTAAGGAATAGTTCACAGAAAAAAATGAAAATATACTAACCCTCGTGTTTTTTATTTTCTTTCTTCTGCAGAACACAAAAGAAGATCTGCGGCCCTGGACCACTAAACCAGTCATAAGGCTCAATTTTTTGAAATTGAGATTGATACATCATCTGAAAGCTGAATAAATAGACTTTCCATTGATGTATGGTTTGTTATGATAGGACAATATTTGGCTGAGATGAAACTATTTAAAAATCTGGAATCTGAGGGTGCAAAAAAAATCGCCTTTAAATTTGTCCAAATGAAGTTCTTAGCAATGCATATTACTAATCAAAAATTAAGTTTTGATATATTTACGGTAGGAAATTTACAAAATACCTTCATGGAACATGATCTTTACTTAATATCCTAATGATTTTTGGCATAAAAGAAAAATCGATCATTTTGACCCATACAATGTATTGTTGGCTATTGCTACAACTATACCCCAGCGACTTATGACTGGTTTTGTGCTCCAGGGTCACATATTTTGTAGAATGTTTCAGCTGTTTTTGTCCATACAATGAAAGCCAATGGGGTCCAAAAATTTACATCGAAATATATGACTTAAATGTAGCATATAACATTAATCAGTGCAACTCGACTGGAATATTTCAAGTCCTCCGGAGCAACATGATCGCTTTGAATGAAAATGTAAGACTTTGAATCATTGATCAACACATGCATATACAGACTACATAAAATATGGCGAATGTCAACGAAAGTCATGACTGGTTCCTGCAAGTCATGTCTTAATATGGACAAAATACAGCTGAATACATTCTTCAAAATATCTTCATTTGTGTTCCATAGAAGAAAGATAGTCAAACAGATTTAGAACGACATGAGGGTGAGAAAATGATGACAGAATGTTCATTTTTCAGTGAACTATCCCTTTTGGAAAACCCTTAGTGGTAATATCTTTACAATTTACAAAAAAAGAGTCTTACGTTACATTATTTTTTTTTTTTGCAACAAGGCCCTAAACTTTCAGGACGGATGCTATATAATGCATGAAAAAGATTGAATGTTTGGTTCTATACAACACAAAGTGAATCCAGTGGCATTAAAAGAACCAAGGGAGGTCACCGCAGGTCCAGCCGGAAATGTACACTTTTGCTTTATAGGACAACCAGCAAAACTCTTTGAAACTTCTATCAGTTGATTGAGACTTGTGACTTAATTTAAAATGCAAACAAATATCTTTTACATGCCGTAAGACGAAAAAGACCGCAGAGTGCATGATGACAGCCGCCTGTTGAGGTGGAGAGTATTTAGTAATGTCGAGGATGCAGCGGGGTCGTTCATCCAATCAGTCGATAGGAGTTTGTTTATGCTCGCACATGAGTCCGTTAGAGTTTACGCAGTGGGTGCTGCACCATAGCATTCACCAGATTAGTCACATGACATACACACTCCATCTGTGCCATTCCACGTCCCTGTCTCCCTCTCTCTATTCTCTATCTGTCTCACTCCGTCCTCTTCCACGGAGACTCCTTAGGTAATTATGACACAGACGAAATTGAGTTTCCATTACAAATGTCAGGTTTAGCTTTTGAAGGGATAAAAAGTAAACCCGAAAATGACAATTCTGTCCTTATTTACCCACCTTTGTGTCGTTACAAACCTGCATGATTTTTTTTGTTGGACACAAAGATATTTTGAGAACTGTTTTGTCCATGCAGTGAATTTGAGCAGGGTTCAAAACAACAAACAAAACATCCTTGATTTAGGATGACACAATTACTAACTTTTTATGAAAACTGGACAAAACTTTTATCTATGTAAAATCAAATAGATTTTGGACTTGCTTTCAAAATAATGCTTTTGCTAATAAAGTGTCACAAAAATTCATACAGGGCTGTTTAAATACGAAAAATAAAGCAACAATAACAAAAAGAAATAAATATTAAAACAAAATAAATAACTTGCAGTCTTGGCATGCAATGCAAATTAATATTTAAATAAAGATTTATATAAAGCTAGAATATGTTTTTTGTTTTTTTTTACAAAGTAGGCTCTAGGAAATCAATGTGAAAAACAAATATATATTAAAAAAAATCCAAAATAAATTTTAAACTATGGGTTCTGTCATCTTTCTCCGGAGTAAACTGTTCTGTGGAGGGACCAACAAACTAACATGCATACAGTATAAAGTGTGTGGCTAATGCTTTCATGAGACACTGCTAAATTTCCTACTTATAAATTACTTGAGAGTTTTATTCATTATTTGCATGCTTTTAATTTAGTGAATTGTATTGTTTTATTATGCACCGAATTGGACTGGTTGGAAATGAAGAGGTTGATATCCAGTCTGGACATATAACAGAAAATAATAATAATAATGACTAACTCTTAAATCTAACAGAGCATTTATTCATGCCTGATGCTTTGCCTAAAATCACTTTCAAAGGAAAGTTTCATTGGAAGTTGAGATGCATGCAGTACGTCTAAAGCTTGGAGCACTGATCTAGACAAAGATAGAATACATCATAAGGGGTTCCTTCTCTGTAATATGATAAATACCTCACATCATCTCCCTCTATCATTTCTCAGTTACATCTTCTGTATCTCTGTCAAAGCCATATTCCTCCTCAAGATGATCATCTAAATAAAAGACACATTCAAACATATGAACTCATTATCTGAAAATGCATGAACACCAGCGGCAGATTAATGATTTCAAAATTTCGTAGAACAGGATGTGCCGAAATGAGGAATAAAAATGATGCTTAAATGGTTAAAACCCACTTTCTTTCAATATCCACATGCTTTCCCACTGCAAAACGAGTCTATGCAATGGAAGAGACGGAGTTTACTGTGGAAAAGTTTCATAGAATTGCATTATGGGCGAGGAAGACCCAGTTAGAGGGGGAACTGATTTTTCATCTCCCTTCTTGCATGCAAGTCGTTTTTGCATAAAACAAACTGTGATGCAACATATATATTTCCACTGAAACCCCCAGCTGAGAGCAACAAGGTCTGACAGTTCACTCTGTTCATTCAAGGACTAATAAAAGTGCACTGAGCATCTCGCAGGAGTCTGATCTCTCAACATTTTTCCCACAATACCAGATTATTAGAGCAGTCAAAATGCAGTCATTACTCCTAATGGCTCAACGTTTGAGATTCAACTTGTTTTTATTACCAGAATTGAAACACTTTTTATTGGCTTTGAGAAAATGATGTTTCTCAAAGGATACATTCAAGTAAAACGATCGCTTTCTCAATACGCCACTGTATGGCACAGAAAATAAATATGAAACCGTAACATGTTGAATTTGTGAGGCTCTGTCTCAGAGATTCCTATTATATGTAAACACATTTCAAATGGAAGTCCTTAAAGTCCTCAGCTGAGTGTAACAAACAGTCCTGCCACCTAATACGTCAGAAGCAGGAGTTTGATTCCTGGTGTGTTGATGTCATATAATATATTTTTTTTTGTGTGCTACCTTCTAATAGCATCCTTACAATATCACCGGTTCTCTTGTCCTGAACTTCACCTGAAGTAGAGCATCTCCTGATGATTGTTTATCATCTCATGTCCAGTCTTCTATACTTTACTAGGGTTGACCGCAGGTGTGCTCTCATACCCGTAGAGAAACGTAGCAGCGATAACCAGCATCGCACCCAGGAAAAACACACTACAAAAGAAAAAAAAAGCTTAATTTTCCTCAAGTTCTACAAAGTGAAATAAGTGGGTCATTCCCAAGAAACGGTGCCATTTACGCCATACAAATTTCAGGACTTTTTTAATAATTTCATTTGAAAAGGTTACTGCTGAACTGCCAAGAAATCATATTTTCGCATCTCAGGCTGAAATTTCCAGGGACATTGCTGTCATAGACGTTGGGTGATCACCGCAGGGGAGACATTCCCAACAATATTCAGATTAGAGCAACATTATTTCAACCCTGTCACAGTAAGTTTGGAATTTATAACCTAGAACTTGAATAGATCACTGAATAATAGCAGATACTTTTGTTACAAATAAATTCATAAATGTGAACTTAAATATGTGGAAACACTAATAAAGGCTCAGGGAACACACAGTCAATTCACCAACAAGTGACAATGCTTTCTGTGTGTTGAGGGCCATTCACACAGAACATGTTTGTTGTGTTTAAAACTGAAAGACGCATAAATGACCAGCAGAGTTTTTGCATTCCATAGCGCATAAACATAAACATAAACCTGTGCTGGACGGATGTGTTTTACGCATCGTCTCTTTCATTTGCGCTGACAAACTGCTTTAAAAACTGACACTCAAATTAATAGTAGTTACATTTTTAAATAACACATCTGTTGCAATTTTTCTTTTCACTGTGTCCATTTTGCTGTGTGTCCACCAATGTGTTTTTTTCAAATTGTTTCAATAGTAGAGTTGCATATTTTAAAAAGGATGAGAGTCACCGTCATCACATGTTTGGCTTTTGTTCTTGTTCTTTTCTTGAGAGTTGGGAAAACCTTGAGTTGTTTTATTCCACCCCCAAACATTTTTAAACACAAAAACATGTTTTATGTGCATCTTTACATACAAGCAATGGAAAAGTAGCATATCAGAGCACAAAAACGCATTCTGTGAGAACGGCCCCTCGGGGTGTTTGAAAATGTGAGATACTTCGTCTTTGGAAGGTCCAAATACGTGTTTGTTTAAAGTTTAACTTTTTAACCCGGGTGCCTCCTTTTTATATTGCTTTATATGTGCATATATGTATATGTATTATGGTGCAAAATACGCAAGATGCAAACTCAACGTTCAAACATGTTCACCTAGCGCATGTTTACATAAAAAAATACAATGGAAAAGCAGCACAGTGGAATATAAAAATATGTTCTGTGTCGGTGTTGATAACTTTGTGGGCAACGTGCCGACATTCAGTGCCGATGTGCTACGGGCGTCCCGAGTTCGAATCCTGACTCGAGGACCTTTACCAATCCCGCCCCCCTATCTCTCTCCCACTTTACTTCATGTCAGCTCTGATCTGTCCAATCATAATAAAGGGGAAAAATGGCAAAAATAAATCTTAAAAAAAAAAAAAAAAAGTTCTGTGTGAATCTCTCTTAAGGTGTTAAAAATACGAAATGCAGATTAGTGGAATGATAGTAGCATCACAAAAAACTTAAAGGGTTAGTTCACCCAAAAATGAAAATTCTGAGATTAATTACTCACCCTCATGTCGTTCTAAACCTGTAAGACCTTCGTTCATCTTCGGAACACAAATTAAGATATTTCTGATGAATTCCGAGAGCTCTCTGACCCTCCCATAGACAGCAATGTAATTACCACGATCAGGGTCCAGAAACGTAGCTAACGCGGATACGTTGTTTTCGTTCAAATCAAAGCGTAAACAACGTAGAATACATAGAATAGCATACGCTGTTCACGTTCAGTGAATTGTTGAATAAAGTCGTTATTTTTGTTTTCTTTGCGTACAAAAAGTATTCTCGTAGCTTCGTAAAATTACGATTGAACCCCTGATGTCACATGGATTATTTTAACGATGTGCTTGCTACGTTTCTGGACCTTGATCGTGGTAGTTACCTTGCTGTCTATGGGAGGATCAGAGAGCTCTCAGAACTCATCAAAAATATCTTAATTTGTGTTCCGAAGATGAACGGAGGTCTTACGGGTTTAGAACGACATGAGGGTGAGTAATTAATGACAGAGTTTTCATTTTTGGGTGAACTAAGCCTTTAAGGCTTTATTTAGTGTTGTGCAAATGTAATAGTTTAGTGTGAAATTCACTTTTCTATTGATGATAACACGTTCCCTTAAAGGGGACAGCTGTGTTACCCATAGATCCAGTTTCAGGCAAGAAGCGCAAATATTGTGTGTGTAATTAAAAGAAATGTCCTACCGCCGCAAGCTACAGCATACAACACAATAAATTAAAATGTATCTGCTCTGCTGTAGCTAAAAATGGAAAATTATGAATATATCAAACCAACATAATGAATGCACACAAATCTTTGATTTGTTTTTCGGCAGA
Organism: Sinocyclocheilus rhinocerous; assembly: GCF_001515625.1. Classification (NCBI taxonomy): domain Eukaryota; kingdom Metazoa; phylum Chordata; class Actinopteri; order Cypriniformes; family Cyprinidae; genus Sinocyclocheilus; species Sinocyclocheilus rhinocerous. Next base: position 6,007 of record NW_015656024.1, on the reverse strand, counting down.
TCCACGCCACGTCTTTGACACACCTGGTATAAATGGACTGTTTGATGGCTTCTTCAAAGAAAATGATAATGTGCTCTGGCATAATTTAAACATGTAAAATGACACAAATGTAAATGACCAAAAATGTAACTCTAGTCAGGAGACGCATTTAACAAACAAAGGTGTTGTAAAACAGTACAAACCAAACACTTGCGTGTGGATCTACACAAACATACATCTGCAATGAATTAGTGTGAATTAATTGCCTCAGAGTGCAAAGAGACACTTCAAACAAATCAAAAGATTGCTCTGTTTGTTGGCTCATCCCGGCCAGTTCAACACAGCAACAATTTGCGTGAGTTTAGGGAGGGATGATCTTTAGCCACGTACACACTAAATACACTTGTACTGTGTATACAGTTTGATCATTCACAGGAGTATTCAGTATCTTGTGAATTTTACCAGTAGTAAGGGACACACATGGCACCGTTTCCCCAAGAAAGACCCAAATACAAATGCGACTGTCTTACCTAGTAGGGTCAAAATCTTCCAACAAGAAATAAGAGATGAGGGTGGACAGAATGATTGAGATGGATGTGGCAAAGCCCTTCAGGATGTTATCTGCATATTTGATGACAGCTGCAATGACTAACCCACCCAAAGCCTACAGGAAGTATGTGAAGCAGGTTTAACACAAATAACAATGTGACATGCAGGTCTGTGCATGTGCTATTCTGAAAAAGAAGTGAAAATGTACCTGAAGAGCCACCACAGTCCACGTCACATGATTGTACCCTTGAAAGAGTCCATTCTCCTGCACTCTTTCTCCGTCGTACGCAAACACTCCCCCAAGTCCAAAAATCAGTCCAAATAAACCTGAAACGAACGATGGAACACGTGTGGAGAAAAAGCAAACCTGTTTCACAAAAGCAAACACATTTCCTGAAACCTGAAGCAGAAACTTGTAAACAATGGCTACCTAAAACTAAATGTGTTTTTGTTTCTTTTCAGGACAAAAATGAAAATAGGTTGCCGGGCCTTTTCTAGGTTCACATTTTTAATAAAAATCTGCTGACCTAGCTGAATATTACGGATCCAGACACTCTGCTTGCTCTCTTTGAGGATCTTTTCAAAATACACGCCAGCAAATCCGCTGGAGAAGCAGGCCACAAGCACAGCCAGCAGACCCATCAACTGAGAGCCGGCAGTCAGATCCTCCTGCTTGGTGCTTGATGCAACTTCAGCTGGCCACTGTTGGTTCAGGTTAAACATAGGAGGAGTCATATTTACAGCATAGACGAGTTTTCAAACCCCCCAAGAGAGTGCTAGAAGGTCCGTGGAAATGTTTAGAGAAAAACTGTGCTAAAAAGAAATAATACATAATAGAAAAAGATTTTTTTAACATAATAAATATACACAGCACACATACATATATTATGCAAACAAAAATCTTTATTTTGTATGCGATTAATCACGATTAATCGTTTGACAGCACTAATATATATATATAATTATTTAGTAAGTTATATAACTTGAAAAAACTACATATTTTACAAAGAATGTTTTAGATTACATTATATTAAAACTGATTTGAGAAAACTGATTACATTTTTAAAAATGATTAAAGATTAAAATAAAGAATTAGACATCTATAAATACTTATTTACCTATAAATAATTACAAATAAAGATGTTATAATATAATATAATATAATATATTTTTTATACAAGAAACCATATAGCTGCCTCTTAAATTTTAGGATGGGGGTCCGTTGCATGAGGATGATCATATTTGTACCTTGTTTTGGACAGATTCTAAGTCAGCCTCATGTTTTCATTGAGAAGGCAATCGCACAATGCGCTGCAGCAAGTTCAGAGGAAATAAAAATGAAAGATGATGGACAAAACCGTACAGTTTCAGGAAAAAATATTCAGTCTAAATAAGAATTAACTACGTTAACCAATATTTGTGTCTTTTATGTATTTTTATGCTTTTTACAATATAGCATGTTTAGGTTAGCAACATGCTAACAACAAACTCTCAGTCAGAGTAAATTTTAAGTCACAAAAACAGACTGCTTGTTCCATAACTGCAGGCTTCAAATAAAATTTGACCTGATAAACAAATAAAGGCCACTATCCTTACCTGGACAAGTGCAATTCCAGTCATCAGAATGACTAGTGAGAGCCACTGGTAAATGCCGAGTCTTTTGCCCAACATGGACACGGAGAACAGGGCTGTAGTGAGAATTTTCAGCTGATACGTAACCTGGAAAACCAATGAGAAGGTAAATAAGGTATGCCTATAAAGAAACACATTACTTTTTTTTTTAAGAGAAAAATGTGTTTGTTGTTTTCCATTGAGAATGGTTTTTTGAAGGATCATGTGACACTGAAGACTGGAGTAATGATGCTGCCACATAGAGCAGGTTGTTCTGCAGGGTGTAGATACCTGAGGGAATGGCCAACTTCAGCGTTAGCAGAGGCTTGTTGATTATTTCCTCCTTCAACACCCGATTCAGCGCACGAACACTGAAACCTAAGAGGCACATACAGCACTGCACATTAGACAGTGAGCTTCTGCAGCGAGGCACAGCTCTCCTCTACTGCTCTGAGCTCCTGACAAGAATGAGAATGCTGTTTCAAAACACCAAAGGACACTGAATATTATGCTTGTTTCCGAAACAGGATAAAACACTTAGTTAACTGGGAGTTTTTTTCTCACGGTTCTTAATTGTCCGATACAATGTCAAAATTGTGAGATATAAACTCAGAACTGTGAGGAAAAAAGTGTATATTGTGAAATATAAACTCAGAATTGCAAGAATATAAATCTGAATTGTAAGATATAAACTCTAAATTGTGAGAAATAAAGTCAGAATTGTGAGATATAAACTCAGAATTGCAAGAATATAAATCTGAATTGTAAGATATAAACTCTAAATTGTGAGAAATAAAGTCAGAATTGTGAGATATAAACTCAGAATTGCAAGAATATAAATCTGAATTAGGAGAAAAAAAGGCCAAATTGTGAGATATAAACTCAGAATCATGAGAATAAAAGTCTGAATTAAGATATACTCTCAAAATTGCTAGAAAAAAAGTCTGTTGAATTGCGAAATAAACTCAGAATTGCGAGATATAAAGTCAGAATTGTGAGATATAAACTCAGGATTGTGAGAAAAAAGTTCAAATTGTGAGATATAAACTCAGAATTACAAGAAAAAAAGTTTGAATTGCAAGATATAAATTCAGAACTGCGAGAAAAAAGTCCAAATTGCAAGATATAAACTTAGAATTGCGAGAAAAAAGTCCAATTTGTGAGATATAAAATCAGAATTGCAAGAAAAAAGTCTGAATTGTGAAATATAATCTCAGAATCCCTATGTGTGTCTCCTGCCTGTTCTGTCCTGGATTTACCCTTGTGTGGATTTATTAGACTATTAGCTTTTATCTTCCTCTTCTTCGTGCGTTTATCTCACCATAGCGTGACAGAAGACCGGACCTAGAAAAAAAGGAAAAGTATACATGTCGTGTTTTCCCCGTTTATTTTCCTGTTTTTGGTTTTCCAAATGGATTATTACACCTCCCGACTAATCGCCATTCGGAACACAGCCAGACCCAGAGCCCAGCCCACCATCACCCCGCTGTGCGAAGCAAGAGCCTGAGCCCACCGCTGATGGAGAGCCAGAGCCTGCCGCGACCGACAAGCCATCGTACATACACACATCGCCGCGACCGACAAGCTGAGGATCGCCGCGGAGCCAGAGCCTGTGACGTCAGACCAGGTGCGAGAGCCGACTACAGAGCTCTCCACGGGGGAGAGCACTATGGACAGTGAGAGCACGGAGGGAAGCTCCAACCACTGCACCATAGCTGAGGGTCGCTTCGGCTCCTCCTCAGTCCTCTGTTGCTCCGACTCCACCGTGGCCTTTCGGATCCACGCCTCTGCGTCAGTCGCCAGCACCATCTGCTCCGCCTTGGCCCTCCGGATCCTCCCCGTTGCCCTGGCTCTTTGGCTCTCCGTCTCCGCCTCGGGCTCCACCACCACCTGCTCCGCCGCCGTCGGTCGGCCCCCTGGAGCCGTCAGCCCTTCCTCCTCCATGGCTCCTCCCTCCATCGGCTCCACAGTGGGTCGCCTTAATGGCTGCGGCCTGGGTCCCACCTGGCTCCTTCTGCTCCCTCCGTCGTCTCCACCCTGAACTCCGTTTGTCGTCCTTCTCCCAGGTGTCCATCCTCCGCCCGAACCTCCTCCAGTATTTGTCTGCCTGCCTTCCTGCCAGCCCTTTGCCATCCCCTGTCACCATCCCACATCCACTCCTTTGTCCTCCTCCTAAGTCCCCCTCCGTCCCTCCCTTTGTTGTTCCTGCGGCGCGAGGTCGCGCCTTCTGGGAGGGGGGCGAACTGTCACACCCCTGGACTGTCTGTGTGTGTTTTCCT
>NW_015656024.1:0-173 GCF_001515625.1 Sinocyclocheilus rhinocerous | reverse complement strand
TATATTTAACAGCATTTATTTGAAATAGAAATATTTTGTAGCACTATAAATGTTTTACTGTCACTTTTGTTCCATTTAAAGCATCCTTACTGAATAAAATTATTAATTACTTTAAAAAATCTTACTGACCCTAAACATTTGAACAGTAGTGTAGGAATCAATATCAAAATATA
>NW_015656023.1:0-340 GCF_001515625.1 Sinocyclocheilus rhinocerous | reverse complement strand
ATCTAATCTCTTTATTGTCTCACATCGTGTATACAAGTGTAATGAAGGTGAAATTCTTGGGTACAAGCAACAAGATATGAAAAATTAACATAAGACATGCTACAGTGCTGTCAGAGTCAGTGTGCTGGTGTGTAGATGGAATCCAGTGTGAGGGGTAGGGTAGGTGGGTAATTATAATTTTGCTGTCTGGTTCGGGTCCTGATGCTGCGGTATCGTCTGCCTGATGGTAGCAGTGAGAAGAGTTCGTGGCTCGGGTGGCAGGAGTCTCTGATGATCTTCGAGCTTTCCTCACACATCTCTGTGTGTGTGTGTTTTATGTGTTTGTGTTTGAGGTGTTCTT
>NW_015656022.1:14738-15000 GCF_001515625.1 Sinocyclocheilus rhinocerous | reverse complement strand
ATACATCTTGCTTCTAGAGCATGTTTGATTTAGTTTACCCCAAAGAGTTAATTACTACATTAACTAACGTGCAGGAACTAACATGTAATTAAGGTAGTGTTATTCATGCAGTAGTTCATATGACTCATGTCGTAGTTAAGTTAGTTCTTCATTAGTTCTTGATTAATACATATCTTAACTCATCATTAGTTCATAGTCAAGTAATTATTAATTCAGGTATTAGTACATGATAATTCATGTACTGTTATTGTAAAGTGTTACC
>NW_015656022.1:10820-13554 GCF_001515625.1 Sinocyclocheilus rhinocerous | reverse complement strand
TTGACATTTTGAAGGGGCAATAGTGACCCAAAAGAAGAGCAAGAACACAAGACAAACGTCTGACTGCAGTGCATTATTATGATATAAAGACAGTAAACCAATCCATAGCATAAAGCGATGACCATCATCTCTATGCTAACACTGATTTTAATTTGGAAAATTGCACCTGCTTAATGATTACGTTATTGTAGGACGGCAGCAGTGGAATCACTCAAAACAGAATGAGATGAAATTGTTTTTAATTATGAATGCATCATTGTGTGTTGGATGAGTTAGGTTAAACGTAAATATTGCAAGAAATCCACTGTCGTTCACTGATGTTTGTGACAACTGCAGGTGGCAAATTTATAAACAATTTTACATTGTGCCATTTTCATACATCTTGCTTCTAGAGCGTGTTTGATTTAGTTTACCCCAAAGTGTTAATTACTACATTAACTAACATGCAGGAACTAACATGTAATTAAGGTAGTGTTATTCATGCAGTAGTTCATATGACTCATGTCGTAGTTAAGTTAGTTCTTCATTAGTTCTTGATTAATACATATCTTAACTCATCATTAGTTCATAGTCAAGTAATTATTAATTCAGGTATTAGTACATGATAATTCATGTACTGTTATTGTAAAGTGTTACCGATTGTTTTAACTGGAGCCAGAAAGTTAACAGTAAATTACATCAGTCTAGACTAGTAGGAACGGCTATTTAGGCTAACTTGCCAATGCAAACTAATGTTAAATCTTCGGTGGTGGAAAAAACGCAAATCTAAAAAAATATATGATTTTTACTACCATTAATATACTGCTATAAATTGATAGGAGAAATTAAAAAGCTGTGGTCTTACTTTTTTACTTGCGCTCTTCACTAGTATAATGGTGCGTGCAGGTGCACTTTTTTTTTTTTTTAATTTGCGAGAATATAGATTATTTACTGATTATTTACTGATTTTTGGCGGACTCTGCAGGGGGCACATAGTGATGACGTCATAAACTTTGATTGGCTGAGGCAGTTGATGTCCCGGGATCATCATAAAAAATATTGGTTTCAGGACAACTAGGACTTGGCAAAATCAGGATGTGCACGAAGCACAGCTGAGGCGAGCAGAGGAGGTAACAGAGACACGACCCCCATCTTCTGGCTTGAGGCAGAGTTCTTTAGAAGAATCCTTTCAGTGAGGCGGACATTATCCAGGTAGATATTACAGTATTTCATAGGGAGCGGAATATTACACTGCATATGAGTATAAAGATTTAAACTGGACATTTTAGTTTAAACAGTAGGATATTTATAAAAACATTTTATAATTTTTTTTAGCCTATATATATACAGTGCACAGCATAAATGAGTACACCCCCTCTAAAACTTATCACAAATTCAGCAATTACTCTTTACTTAGAAGACATGTTTGGGTTCTTTGGAGATGTAATGTTCCAACAAGCCTGCTTGATCAATTACCAAAGAAGAATTATTTTTATAATTATTATACAAATTATTCAGCAAAATAAGATTTTCTTATCAAAGTGATAAAATTTTGTGTTGCAAAAATGAGTACACCCTCCTGAAAGTTACTAAAAAAACAACAAAAAAAAGTGTAGGTTTAAGGCTATTTTTGATCAACAGGTAAGTATATTGAACCAAAACTTTTAAAGACAAGTGATTTCCTGACAATTAAAAGTGTTATAAAGCCCACTGAATCATACTCGGACTTAATGCTGGCAGCAGTGGAACCACTCGGGAGAGATTTACTATAAATTCTTAATGCCTGTAACACAGCTTTAAGAACATAATATCTATATATTATATTTCATAGATGACTCTCAAAGAGCATCAGCAATTACAAGAACCATAGGAGAGATGATTGTGAGGGACCTCCAGCCAATCTTAGTGGTAGAAGACTAGAGGATTTATTGCACTTGTCAAGACTCTTGATCCACGTTACCAAATCCCTAGCCGGATAAAGCTGATGGAGGGTACAATAAACAACATGTATGAAGACTGTAAAGCCAACTAAAGGGATACTCCACCCCAAAATGAACATTTTATCATTAATCACTTACCCCCATGTCGTTCCAAACCCGTAAAAGCTTCGTTCGTCTTCGGAACATAATTTAAGATATTTTGGATGAAAACCGGGAGGCTTGTGACTGTCCCATTGACTGCCAAGTAAAATACACTGTCAAGGTCCAGAAAAGTATGAAAAGCATCGTCAGAATAGTCCATCTGCCATCAGTGGTTCAATCGTAACGTTATGAAGCGACGAGAATACTTTTTGTACGCGAAGAAAAAAATAAATAAAAAAATCCTCTGTCTCTCCACATCACCGTAGCGCCATTACGGTTGAACCACTGATGGCAGATGGACTATTTTTACGATGCTTTTCTGGACCTTGACAGTGTAAGTTACTTGGCAGTCAATGGGACAGTCACAAGCCTCCCGGTTTTCATCCAAAATATCTTAAATTGTGTTCCGAAGACGAACGAAGCTTTTACGGGTTTGGAACGACATGGGGGTAAGTGATTAATGATAAAATTTTCATTTTGGGGTGGAGTATCCCTTTAATGGCAACATTACAAAATGAAAACCATGTGCAGTGGTGTATAAAGTACCTGAAAGCCATACTCAAGTCAAATCTTGCCAGAAAATGACTTTGGTAGAAGTTGAAGTCACCGTTTAGAATATTACTTGAGTAAAAGTCTTAAAGTATGTGATATTTATTGTACTTAAGTACGAAAAG
>NW_015656022.1:8038-10740 GCF_001515625.1 Sinocyclocheilus rhinocerous | reverse complement strand
CATTTTGTATTTTTGGGTAAGAATAAGAAGCACTTCATCCGGTACTTAGTGTCTTTCATTCCAACACAAGAAAACATTTCTGGAACCTGCATCTGAAATAGCATTTAGCCTACCGTTTGATGTATCTCAGAGGGGACATGAATGCATTTAAACTGCAGTTACAGATGCATAAATAGGCCTAATGTTTTGTATTTAACATAAAACGTTAAATACTGATATTTGAAATAATTTAAAACATGAAAAAATTGTCAAAATGTGAAATTAAAACCGCCAGTGGGTGACAGCAAGTGACTGTTAATCAGTGAGTCCTTGAGCTTCAACCGATTCGTTCAAAAAGGTGATTCATTCAATAAGTAAACGCCGTCCATTGCTCAGAGATGCAAAACAGTGCTGTGATCTTTGTTTGGAACTATTTTCGTTGGCAAAATTGAGCAAAAACAAGCAATATTACCTCTAAAATGTAAGTAACTTATTGCTTTACTGAACTTGTATAAAATCAGGGTTGCCAACTTTTAAGTTCAGCTTGGAGTGAGTTTTTTTTTTTAATGCAGTTGAATGCCTTTTTTAGCACCATTTTAATCTTTTCTTGTGTTAAATTCAGTATTTGCTTGCATTCATTAATACTTATATGAGTATCAATAAAAAAGGATGTAAGTTATTAATAATAGTGTTTAATTACATTTAAATATTTATTCAAAAGCAAAACTTAAAAATAAGTAAGCAGGTATGACCTGCAATACTCTTTTGAGAAATAGATACATGTATATTTATTAAAGAGCCATACAGGTACCTAGTGGGTAAACCATTGCATTACAAATGAAAATGGTTTTTCCCGACCACAAAATGACTCTAATTTGCCTCTTTGCATTGGAATTTAAAACCATTTATTCAATTTTAACCTTAAATACTACACAAATTGTAATACAAGTAATAGAAATATTAGGAAAAATATTATTTTAAGTGGTCATTAATGGACCATAATTATTGCACAAGTTGAAACCAGGTGGAATTCAGCTTTCTACATGTTGGAGAGGCTACATGAACAAATGGATCTAGTTACAACAGAGCCCTCTGTCTACTTGGGAAGAGTGACCTGTGCTTTACAAATGAAGAGCGGTCTGTTATCCACCTGACCATTGAGGCCTTGAAACCTTTTGAGGAGGCAACACGTGAAGTATCAGCAGAAAAACACATTTCTATCTCAAAGGTCATTCCGCTAGTATCACTGCTTCTTAGAGCAACTGCTGCCAGTGAGCGTCAAGGTTGCTCTTTTGCCACAGAACTGGCACAGCAATGTCAGCGCAGATTCCGTGGGGTTGAAACCATACACAGCCACGCTGCCAGCACCTTTCCTTACATTAGATTTAAACATCTGGCATTTCATGACAAAGATCATGTAGAAGCAGTAAAAAGCGACTCCTATCTGAAATGCACATCTGAGTTAGCTGCTGCACCACTAGAAGCTACCTCAACATCTGTCCTAAGGTCTGTGTCAGTACCTACAGCAATCTGTGCCTCATCAGTGACTCCTCCAATGACCCCACGTACTGCATCAGCTACACCTAAAGGAGGCATATGGGAGGATTTTGACTTCCAGGTTCTATCAGCACAACAACAACAATCAGGAAGCAGTGATTCAAACCGTCCCAGCTCTCAGCAAACTAGCAAAAAAATATCTTGGGATCACTGCATCATCTGTCCCTTCTGAGAGAATTTTCTCAAAGGCAGGGGAGTTTATCAGTCAAAGAAGAAACAGGCTAAAGGGGAAAAATGACAACATTCTCTTGTTCCTTCACAAAAACTTAAACCAGTTTTCATGGTTTTTCATGGTTTACACAGGCTTGCTGTGTATATCAGTATGCACAAATGAACATTGCAACTTAAATGTAAGATTCAACCTGAAGTTCAGCTGATTTGACATTTAAAGAATTTGAAGTGTTTCTAGCCTCACAGACATCCCCTGGTTTGATTTTCAGTGCATTCCAGTCCATTGACTGTTATCAGGGTTTTATTTATTTATTTTACTTATTATTTGTTAGGTATTTATTTATTTTCAAAAGCAAGATATTTTGATCAGTCAATGAAAAACAGGCTCAAGATTATGAGGATGCAGAAGATGTACTGTATACATTTATTGTGGCCTCTATAACGCTGTAGTGTATTTGCTATTGTTGTATTTGCCATTGACTTCGGCTCCTCCCTGTCTTTCAGCGCGTTCTTTAATCCACAGACCGCGGCGGCGCAGAGCGAGAAACAGAGGACAAGGTGTGCGTTTATCGATGGATTGTTATAATTGATTTTATTCCTTTTATAGACTTAATTTCTGTTTTTCTCCTTTCACAGAAGCGCTGCAGGTGCATGATGCGACGACTGAATCCTCATGGTCTGTTGTTTACGCTATTTGTGCATATAAAGCTAAAGCCCTGAATAAAACAAACAAAAAAAGACATTCTAATCTTACTGGTTAACGATCGATTTATGAGCTTCGTTTTGCAGTCAGGAAAATAAAAATGAACAAAATGCTGTCATTCTACAATTCTCCACCATATTTACTATGCTGCGTGCAAGTTCAGGTAACTCAAAAACTTGCGTACACGAGCTGAGACCAGACGTGAGATTTGATCGTTGCCACCGCTCGCGTCCATATTGATAAATTCCATGTTTTGCGTTAAAACGACCGTACGCCCAATTTTCTGTCGTAC
>NW_015656022.1:1338-8023 GCF_001515625.1 Sinocyclocheilus rhinocerous | reverse complement strand
CTACTACTACTACTACTACTACACTAACTAAAATGAAACAAACATTATTTTTTAAGGAATAATCACACAACAATTCTTCCATGTTTTAATTTTAATAGTAAATACCCTTTGTTTGCCAAAAAATAAAGTTTGCTTAATTTTCAATAATTAAAAGATAAATGAAATGAATGTTTTGTGCCTTCAGTTGATAACCAGAAAAATTTAAATGCACAACACAGAATTTCTGAGGAAAAAAAATTCACAAGGCTAATTTAAGAAAAAAATTAATAAATGAAGTTGTTTTATGCATTCAAATAAGTAGACATTTGGTACAGAATTTGGTAACAATAAAAAATATGGTGAGAAAAAATGAAACATTTCATAGGGCCTTAAACGTGTAATTTTTGTTAAACTTTTAATAAATTGATGTGAAAATGTATAAGTTTCATGATTTTAATTAATTAGACATGCTTTTTGATTAATAAAAGTTTATTTAACTATTAAAAAGCAGTCGAGAAAAATTAAAACGGAAAAAAATAAAACTGATTTCATAGGGTCCTATATATAGTTATTGTTTAGTTCATGGAATAAAATTCCCTTAAAAACTTTTCATTTTAATGTTTTGTCATTCATATCTTTCATGGGATAACAATAATGGAACAGGACTCTGGTTCATATGTGAATCTCCATCTTTTGTTCTTGATGAATGAAAACATTCTTGGAAAATGCTTTCGCTTTCATCCATCTTGTGCCGGTAATTCCACCTCTCTACTAAATTGAATTAAATAAAAAATAAAATACTCTAAATAAATGAATAAAACATTTGTGGCAGAGTTTTAATAAATATTTGTTATGTAGCGTTTGGACTAATCAGACACACATTTATTCATTATATTTAATGAATAATCCAGCAAACCCCCTCACTTAACAAGCCAACTGTGAGGGTCTATGGACCCTTCCCCCGAAAGAGCACCTTAAAGGGCTTAGTTACCAGGGCAACCATCTGATAAGACTATTTTATTGCTCAAAAGTATGTGAGAGATGCGACGTGCAGTAAGAACAGACCCTTCTGAAACCCACGCAATGCCCATAAAAAGGGAACCTTCCTCCTTTTCACTCATAGACAAACCTTTCTATGAATAAACATGCATCCCAAGACATTGTGTGTATGATTTTAACTGTCTTGTATAGTGTCTCTTGCATTGCATTTTGTTTTATGCATGCTTTATGAGTGAAGTACTAGTTAATGTAACCCCACCTATATCGTGTCTCCTATCAAATTAATGCTCATTTAACAACCATCCCCTCATAGAAAGCCATGTGTGTTTGTAATTTAATCAAGAGTATAGACTGCCAGAGCCATTCGAACCATGCTCTCAGATATTTCCAACCTCCCGCTTGGAAATTCAGCCTTTCTCATTGGTCAAGCCCATCCTGAGAGGCGTGACTCTTTCCAGACTTTAAAGGGCTCACGCACAGTTCCGCCCGCTCTTCTGCTAAATCTTGTATATAGGGGGAGACTATTCACATACACATATATATATGTGTGTGTGTGAATAAATGTCATATTTTATAAACCAAAGTGTAAAAATGTTGCGCACATCCCACAACCCACACAGGGCCCAGGTGCAGGACAAAAAAGTCAAACTATAGCAAAAATACAAACGTATTGTCTGCACACTGATGTAACTGCACCATAAAAATTATGTATTGTGGAAACGTTGTCCCATTTTACACCCAGCCATCTGCTTACTGAGCATAGAGGACTCTTTTTGTGTTCCGAAGATGAATGAAGGTCTTATGGGTTTGGAACAACATGAGGGTGAGTAATTCAAGACAGAATTTTCATTTTTGGGTGAACTGTCCCTTTAATGCTATTAAGATTTTTAATGCAATTTATGCCACCATTAACCTTCTTGTCCTAGGAATGCAAACATCCAGGGTCAGGTGAGGGCCCGAACAATGGAAAGCCTACTGCTGAAACCTGACAGTGGTTTGTTCTGATGGATGAGATGTTGGGTCAGAGGCCATCCATTTCCCCCGTTCTCATTGCTTCACTGTCTGATGACGAACCTCAGCCAGGTTGTAGTCCCTTTGTGCTTAACCAGGAAGCAGCACAGGAGGAGGGGGCAGGGATAGAGCAGTCAGCACGGCCAAGAAAGAGAAAAAACAAATCAGATCCTCTTCTTGAGCTACTGAAGGAAGACATGGCACGCCAGAAGGAGTAGGAAGAAAGGAGAGATACAGAAGACAGGGCAAGGAGTGATAGGCTCTTTAATTTACTCTAAAAACTTATTGATAAAATGTAACAATAAAAATATTTACAATATTTACTTACAAATGTTACAAATACTTATTAGATAATTATATTGTCAACATATGACTAAATGTATAAATTCTAAATGGCTAAACACATTTATAAATGTGTAACCAAAGATATTTATTCATTAATGAAAGATAAAAAAGTGAAAAAGATGCCATGTGTTGTGTGAGGTCTCATGATGACTTCCTAGTAAGCCCAAGAACAAAAATAAGAAAGAAAGAAAAAACCAGTATACTGGGTTAAGGATTTTAAAATTTCGTGAAAAGTTAATCAGTTAGATTGCTGTATAAACTTACTATATTAAAGTTAAGAATAGGTAAGTATCTAGTTCATATCAAAATAAGTATGTGCAGCCAATTATTATACTGTAGTGTGTTCAACTTACTTTTTTTTTATTAGGATGAATTATGTAGTCATGGTCCTGGTTGACATCCTGTAAGGCAGACACTTGGTTGCACAGTCTCGAACGCCATGCTGCACCAGAAACTGCCTCCACATCATCTTCCTCTTCCTCTTGGCTGTCGTCTGGTGGTATAATGTCGCCAACACCAAGGCAAATGTTGTGCAGCATGGTGCATGCCGCTATCACCTGTATACACACACATATGAAAACAGCATTCTGTCACCCTACATTGTAAATTCTTTTATCTGACATTGATGCTGTGTGTTAGGTAAAAGTCAAATATAGAGAAATATAATGCAACCTTTGGTGCAAACGTTGGATGCACTTCAAGTGCTTGAAGGAAGATGGCTCTAAATCGCGTCTTCATCATTCCAAAGGCACGCTCAATAATTGAGCAGCATTTGGAAAGATGTGCATTGAAGCGCTGAGTAGATGGTGAGGCTGGATTCTTAAACGTTGTCATAATTGTGATTGGCTTCTCTGTGCAGGGGTACCCACCATCACCAAGGAGGAAAAAGCCCTGAGGTGGATACTTTGCCTGGTTGTAAATGGGGCTGTTCTTAAGCACCCGTGAGTCATGGACACTTCGGGGGTACCCTACAAAAATGTCTAAAAATGACCCTTGATGGTCGCATATCCCTTGTAGCAGGATCAGGGCCAGCTGGTGGTTTTATTCTCACATGGCATCTATCAGTGGCTCCAACAGCTTTACCAAATGCCTGGTGATTGGTGAGAGAAGTAAAGCCTGCACCAACCTGGGGCAGGTTTTGTTCTGACTTTGGTAGGGCCACAACCTTTAGCAAAATTGCCATGACTTCATCAGCCACTCAATGTATAATTCTGTGAATGGTTGGCCGTGGCATCCCAAAAGCCTGCGACACAACCCTGTAAGATGCACCACAGGCCAACCAATACAAAAACACCAATGTCTGGAGTGTTGTACCCCAGCCATGCCTCCGTTGCTAATGAAGCAGGCTCCAAAATATTATTGAGGCTCTCTCTTGTCAGACGAAAGTCTGCTTTTATATCCCCTCCATCAAAAAACTTCGGTAACACTTTATAATAATGTTCAGTTGTAAGTCATTTATAATTGATTAGTTAATGATGAACTAATAATTTACAAAACATTCATAAGCAATTAATAAGTGATATGCTAACAATTTGTGTGTTTTGTTAATTCATTTACAAGTCATTTTCAAGTGATTAGTTAATGATGAACTAATAATTTACAAAACATGACTATGCATTCATAAATGATTAATAAGTGATATGTTAATATCTTTATCTATGCTTTGTAGATTAAGTTATAGATAATTTACAAGTGATTAGATGATGATTAACTAATCATTTACAAAACATGACTACAAGTTCACAAATGATTATTAATAATATGCTAACGATTTACAAATCTCGTAAGTTATCTTAAAAAATAGCATCATGAAATAATCAAACAGATCTTTAATAAAAGGTTAATACACTGAAAAAAATTATACTTAATCAAACAGATCCTTAGTAAATGGTTAATACACTGAAAAAAATGATACTATTTTTTTTTAAGGTAAGTGGTTGCAAACAATATATTTTAGCTACATTTAAATAAAAAAATGTTGAAAGTTAGTCAACTAAATTTGTTTATTTAAATGTAGCTAAAATAAATAGATTGCAACCACTTAATTTTTTTTTAGTAAATTCAATGAATCATTGTTTTCAGTATAGTTACTAATTAAGTTACTAGTTAATATATTATTATTCACTTATAAATCATTGAAATGTCAGCATTGTACTATCTCACAGTGTTATAAATACTCTGTGTGTGTCAGAGAAGACATCTGTCTACACCCTCACCAATGAAAGATCTACGAATGATGTGTAAAACATTTACAACTGATGAGTAGTTTACACTTTAGATTAGGGGATGCAGAAAGTGTTGTAAATTATTAACGTGATACTTCCTGTTTCCTTTTCCGCCCGTCCTATAAGGCCGTCTCATTTAATTCTGGGTTGAGGACTCTCCGTATACGCATCCTTCAGAGGATGTGATCTCCTGAGGACGCACGCAGCCTTCAAAATGAGACACAGTTTGAGTGTGGCACAACCAGTGTTGCCAACTTCTTTCAACTAAAGTTCGCTAGATGACGTCATAAACTAATTAGCATATTCACTATACCATTGCCTTTTACATTTGTTTGCCTCTCTGTGCTCACACACTGTATTTTAATGCAGCCTATCACACCCGTCACCTGCCTGTCGAACATCACAGTTTTGGCTTCTGAAAGCTAAAGTAACGAATGGGACACCCTACGGTCTCATGAACTTAACGGACATGCGCTCACGGTGGCTATTGTAAGTCCGCAAGACCACAAGTGCACATGAAGTGTGCTATTTAGGACAGGGCCTCTCTCTCCTGCTCTCACGCAATCTCTGACTAAACCACACCCCCTTCCTAACACGTTCAATAACAGATCTCAAATGGCTGCTTCAAACTGATGTCAGTACAGCGCTTACAATAAAGAATGAAAACTGAACAGGGCTTTTTTTTTTTTTACAATATTTGGCCACTTTAAAGCATCATCAGTTGCACTCAAAGGATCTGCCCTTTTACGTTTGGTTAAGAATTTTGATTTGATTTAGAAATTTATAATATTTACATTATAACACTTAATTTTTCATAAAACAGGAGGCCAGACATAGTCCTTTTCCCTAGCAGGAGAAAGACAAATCTGTGGATCTACATTCACATGGAAAAGGCCAGTAGTCAGACACTATCGGTAAACAGCTGAATTTACACCATTAATAAGGCACTGTAAAAGCTTTTTAGCACTACCAGGTTAAGTTACAGATTACAGAAGTTAAAGCTGATCAGTGTCATATTTTAATGTATTAATATTTTAAAAAAATCGTTAATAGTTTGATGTAAACTATGTATATCAATGGGTCTCTATGGCTCTAGTGAAGTTCTGAGGACACAATCAGTGGATGGCAGTTTAGGGAATCTGTTTAAAGGGTTATTTCACCCAAAAAAGACAATTACCCCATGATTTACTCACCCTTAAGCCATCCTAGGCGTATATGACTTTCTTCTTTCAGACGAATACAATCAGAGGTATATTAAAAAAATGTCCTGGCTCTTCCAAGCTTTATAATGGCAGAGAATTGGGTTTACGATTTTGAAGTCCAATAAATGTGCATCCATCCATCATAAAGAGTGCTCCACACGGCTTCGGGGGGTTAATAAAGGCCTTCTGGAGCGAATTGATGCATTAGTGTAAGAAAAATATTCATATTTAAAAGCTTTATCAAATGTAATCTCTAGCTTCCGCTCACTGTCGCACGTGTGTTCACGAGAGAGTGGCGTCCAGCGGATGACGTAGCACGTAGCGTAAAGTGAGAATATGCTAGTCTCACGAGAACCAAGTTTTGTTTACAGCAAAGGAAATCCAGTCTCCTCTTGGCTTATATGGAAATCCTCTGTCATTTTTCTTTACAAATCCTCGTTTTGCACTACTAATTCGTGACCGGTGTTTGTTTTGCTCTCTCCACTGCTCTTCCACGTTCATCATCAGCTCACTCTCTTGTGAATGCCTGTATGTAATATGTAGCTTGTTTATATTATAATCACATTTTAGCACAGATTATATATTGCCAATTTTAATAAAGAAAATCTGGTTTTGGGTTCGTTTCCATGGACTTTTAGTTTGTTGTAGGGCTGGGATGATAAGCTCATCTCATAAAAAAATACTATCACAATATTTGGGTGCTGAATTTATATGTATTCTATCCTATATATGGATTCTACAAATATTGCAATATATTGTGATTTTTGTTTGCTTTTTTAACACTAGACCATGGGGAAATGTTGAATCATACAGACGTGATGTATAAGTTTAATAAGCACAGTTTCTGTGTTACAATTCAATTCAATTCAAGTTTATTTGTACAGCGCTTTTCACGATACAAATCATTGCAAAGCAACTTTACAG
>NW_015656022.1:0-1235 GCF_001515625.1 Sinocyclocheilus rhinocerous | reverse complement strand
TGGCAGAAATGTATGGAAAAATCAATTAAAGACGTAATCAAACAGATGATGAACACTATTAACAGCGATTATTATATGATGCAATCAAAGTTATAGCAAAATTTGGTAGTTCTGTATGTTGTTTCAGGGTTGGCATCACAATGGGGCTTAAATCCTGACTGATATTGTTCAGAAAACAGTTTCTCTGCAAAACTGAACATTGTTAAAAGGATTAAAATATTTTATACCAGGGATGTCAAACTCTACAACCCTGCAGAGTTTAGCTCCAACTCTAACTGAACACACCTAAATCAAGGTCTTCATTACTTGAAAACCAAAGGTAGGTGTGTTGGAGCTGAACTCTGCAGGACTGTGACCCTCAACAAGCTGAGTTTGACACTCCTTTTTAGACATAAATGGCAGTTTTGGTCATTATTGATTTATGTTCTACTGTTGCTTTTAAATGGGTGTTAACTTGTATTTGTCTCTTTTCACCCTAGACCTGAAAGAGGAGAGTGAAGAACTGAAGCCTGAGTTAACTAGTTACTCCTCCATGGGCGACTGAATAAACTAACGTAAGAACTCGTTGCGTTGTCAACTTTAGGCAGTTAACCCAAGATAAATGGGTCTGGAGACACACATTCTGAATCTCACAGAGAAAATCACAAGCCAAAAGTGGGACTTCCCTCACTCAAGATAAAGAGCCAAAGCCAGACTCCCTTTTGACCTTTTCCTTGCTTGCATGACTGAAATCCTCTCTAAAACCCACAGAGACTGTCTTTACATATATACAAATGCTTCAGATCATAACAAAATGAGGCTGAGAACTTAATTTGAATAATTCCATATCATGTCTGACTGTCACCCACATAATATTCTTTTATCCAAGATTAATGCCATTATGAATAACTATTGAGTTGTTTACAGTGAGTATGTGGTTCTGGTATGATGTGAATATAAAATAATTTTTTGCTAATGTTGATATCAGTTAATTCTTGGTAAAAATGTATCATATTCTCAGTATAGTCTAAAATTTCACAAGAGTGGGAAAACTAGGAATGATGTGACTGAGAAGATAATGTTTTGATTTATATGAGGGCATAGCTCAATAAAGCTTAGAGTCTGAACTTTACATGTAGCAAATTTGATTAACCCCAAAGTAGTGCTGCTGACTTATTTGCTGATAAATGAAAAAAATCATAATTGACAAAATGTTTTTTGTACAATGTACTGTAATATGTCAGAAACATCATACA
>NW_015656021.1:306112-306853 GCF_001515625.1 Sinocyclocheilus rhinocerous | reverse complement strand
CTGTCAGCACAACCTTATAGACTCTGTCTGGCTCTCTCTGTAGGGCTTACTACATCGTGGTGGTGCCGCTGAAGAAACAGCGGCCCGGAAAGTTCATCAAACCCTGGGACAGTCCGGATGAGATGAATCTGGAAGAGGTAAGAGATGCCCAGTCCACCTCACACCAGCGTTTAGAGTCATTGCATCATACATGAGGCCTTACTGATCAGGCAGCGGCCCCTGTAAAGGACATGATTCCCAACGCAACTACCAGCAGTTATGTGAAATGAAAGCAGCGAGAGCTCGCAGTCGCACCATCGGCTCCAGTCATATGCAAATAATGGAAACGGGAACAAAAGCAGCTCTCCTCTAAAGGCAGGACGAGAGGGCGAGAGATAGAGGAAGACTGCATTATTGCTCCAGCCGAACGTTCTATATTATTTTTAGCCGGGGTAAATATTTGAGAGGCTTTTCTATGGCGAAAGTCAGCGAGTGTTTTCCTCTGAATTGCGCCAGACGGGCTGCCGAACGCCAGCCACTGCTCAGGAAGGGGCGGCACCACGCAGATATCTGCATTCTGATTGGCTGACAGTTGGACATGCCCCTCCCCCCGCCAGCTGGCCTGAGGTGCTTCTGCAAACCTGGTTACTGATAGTTCAGTGTGTGCGGTTAATGAAGAAAACACACCGTCAGCACTGCAATCGTCGCCATTCCCTCAACATCAGACCAAACGCCACAATGACATTTACTAGACGGTTGTTT
>NW_015656021.1:303503-306102 GCF_001515625.1 Sinocyclocheilus rhinocerous | reverse complement strand
TTAAAGCATAAACCACAGTAATTTTAACTAGGTAAACTTAAGCTTAATTCAAGACATATTCCCTGAACACCATGCTTATTAATGTACAGAATTTATCTTGTCAAATTAATCTTTCTTGCTTTATGAATGTTTACATTTTTGCTTGGGTCCGAATCATCTGAATCAACCATGTGACGCAGTCAGAGTGAGAGACTGAATGCTATCAGCACACAGTCCTGCTGGAATACAAGTGGCATGTCTGCCTGTCTGTCTGTCTGTCTGTCCTTTTGTCGTTCTGTCTGTCTGTCTGTCTGTCTGTCTCTCTGTCTGTCTCTCTGTCTGTCAGTCTGTCTGTCCGTATCTCTGTCTGTCCTTTTCTTTGTCTGTCTGTCTGTCTCTCTGTCTGTCTCTCTGTCTGTCAGTCTGTCTGTCCGTATCTCTGTCTGTCCTTTTCTTTGTCTGTCTGTCTGTCAGTCTGTCTGTCCGTCTCTCTCTGTCCGTCCATCTGTCTTTCCGTTTGTCCTTCAGTCTGCCTGAAGAGCTGTCAGCGGTGGGACTGTGAGATAAACGCCTTCCCTTTAATAACAACAGAGTCTTATCAACTGCACTGCAGAGAGACAGACACACTCACAGACAGACAGACAGACACACACACACACACACACACAGAGAGGAATGATTAGCTCTGTGAGCAGTGAGACAGTATTCAGTGAGCTGCAGGTCACCATCAGCGCTGGAAACACAGAGAAACACACAGTAGAGCTGGACTCGATGACCGAACCTCATATTACTGCTTAAATCACGCTAATGCGACACACATTCAATTTCCTCCATGTTTTTCATCACTCTCATGTGAAAATTACATTAAGCAGTTCAGTAATGAAACACATTCAAGGAAATCAGTACTTTTATTTAGCAAGGATGCATTAAATTGATCAAAAGTGACAGTATAGACATAATGTTACAAAAGATTTCTATTTCAAATAAATGCTGTTCTTTTGAACTTTCTATTCATCTTTGAATCCGGAAAAATTAACTAACACGGTTTCCACAAAAATATTGTGCAGCATGACTGTTTTCAACATTGATAATAATCAGAAATGTTTCTCGAGCAGCAAATCAGCATATTAGAATGATTTCTGAAGATCATGTGACACTGAAGACTGCAGTAATGATGCTGAAAATACAGCTGCGCATCACAGAAATACATTACAGTTTAACACATATTCACATAGAAAACAGCTGTTTTAGATTGTAATAATATTTCACTGTTTTTACTGTATTACTAATCAAATAAATGCAGCTTTGGTGAGCAGAAGAGACTTCTTTCAAAAACAACGCCAAACTTTTGAACTTTATGCCAGTTTATGTCTCTGAATATAAAGCCTGAAAACCGTGTGCGTTTATCTGCTTGTGCTGATGATTTCAGAGTAAATTAGATGCTAATCACTGAATGTAGTTCTTAACTCTCATCACTGAACACAGCCCAACACACACTGATGAATATTACATTAATCAGAGTCATAACAGGATTTCAGACCGCTGACAGTGTTTTTATATGATCGTATTTATATAGTTCCGTTTAATTGTTTCCGTTAATTGTTTCCAGCATGTCGAGGCTGTTTGACTGTGTGCTTGAATAATAATACGCTGCCATTGATTGCAAGGAAACGTTCCCTGCATTAGTCTGAAACATATCATTACGTGTATACAATTACTTGTGAGATCTATGCAAGGATAGTTTAATGCATGTGAACGTGAAGCGGTTTTGTAGTAGTTCCACCTGAAAGGGATGATTTAGACACTTTACAGATCAAATAACTCTTTTGTTCTCATGGATAATTCATGCAAGTGCTTTAAAAAAACTACGAGCTGCACGTTTCTGCTGCACTCGGCCCATTGAAAACACATTACTTTAAATACAGTTTCTGCTCTTTATACAAACCCAGAGACACATCAAACATGTTGTGGTGGATTTTCTTGCAGATGTTGTACGCGGCAAGTCCGTACTCTGATTCAGTGATGTTTGCCGATATCGACCCGCAGCCCATAATCGATGAAGAGGAGGGTCTGATCTGGGTCGTGGGGCCTGTGCTGGCCGTCATCTTCATCATCTGCATCGTCATCGCCATCCTGCTGTACAAGAGGTAGAAACCGTGGAGAAGCACACACTCAATAACTGTTACATATACATTACATTTTACATTTAATGTGACTTATTTCTGAGTAAAACAGAATATTCAAGCCAGTGTTATTTTAGTATCATTGAGATACTATTGTAGTTTGTATTAATATTTTGAATTAGTTTATATATACACTGAACAAAATTATAAACGCAACACTTTTGTTTTTGCCCCCATTTTTCATGAGCTGAACTCAAAGATCTAAGACTTTTTCTATGTACACAAAAGGCCTATTTCTCTCAAATATTGTTCACAAATCTGTCTAAATCTGTGTTAGTGAGCACTTCTCCTTTGCCAAGATAATCCATCCACCTCACAGGTGAGGCATATCAAGATGCTGATTAGACAACATGATTATTGCACAGGTGTGCCTTAAGCCCCGTTCACACCAAGAGCGATAACTATAAAGATAACTATAAAGATAACGATATTAGCGT
>NW_015656021.1:290451-300562 GCF_001515625.1 Sinocyclocheilus rhinocerous | reverse complement strand
CCGCCCCCGGACCTCCCAATACAGTAAAACTGCACATTTTCGAGTGGCCTTTTATTGTGGCCAGCCTAAGGCGCACCTGTGCAATAATCATGCTGTCTAATCATCATCTTGATATGCCACACCTGTGAGGTGGATGGATTATCTTGGCAAAGGAGAAGTGCTCACTAACACAGATTTAGACAGATTTGTGAACAATATTTGAGAGAAATAGGCCTTTTGTGTACATAGAAAAAGTCTTAGATCTTTGAGTTCAGCTCATGAAAAATGGGGGCAAAAACAAAAATGTTGCATTTATAATTTTGTTCAGTGTATATATATATATTATTTTCTGTTTTTATTTTAATTTTAAAGTTTTAGTCATTTTGTTTAGTTTTTTTTTCATTTTTAGTTCAGCTGTAGTTATTTTAGTACATTAGGTTAAACAATTAAAATGAGGAATGTGAGAAACTTGCTGAACTTTATTTTATATTATTATTATTATTATTATATTTATTTATTTATTTATCTTTATTTCAAGTAACAAAAATGTTTTAATGATTTCAGTTTTAGTTTCAGTTTTAATTAACTACAATAACACAGATTCAAGCAAAAAAATTAAGAGTATGGTGGGATTTTATTGGCTTTATCATTATCCAAGTGACTTCATTTCTGAGTTATTAGGGTGAAAGATTGTAAAAGCAAGCTCACTGGAATAATGTTCATGAGTGAGCAGAAACGTGTTAAGAAAGTAAATGGAGTCAATTTGGATTTCATGTTGACTTTAAGCCTGTGTGTGTGTGTGTGAGCGTGTGTGTGTGTGTGTGTGTGTGTGTGTGTGTGTGTGTGTGTGTGTGTGTGTGTGTGTGAGTGTGTGTGTGTGTGTGTGTGTGTGTGTGTTTGCAGTTATGTATTGTAAGTATCTGTGCGATAATCTGTGGTGCTCATTTGAATATAGACTGATCTGATCATCTGCTGTAAATTACAGGCATTGAGCTGAACATCTATCGTGATGAGGTCCTTCATATATCCAGGGTTATTTGATGTCTTCTGATGGCAGATTTATTTATTAATCACAGAATCAATGTCACGGGCTCATGCACACAGCTCATAGTGTAATATCACAATGTCAACAACACAACGCACTCGCTGCCTGTGATGCACCAATTCAGTACAAACAAACAGTCTCACAGACAGAAACAAGAGAGCAATTCCTGCTGTCAAGACACGTGCACAGTACATGCACAATGAAAAACCTGTAAATATCGGTGATTAAAACAGATTGTCATTTGATTTCTGAGGATGAATGATTTCTGAAGGATCATGTGACACTGAAGACTGGAGTAATGATGCTGAAAATACAGCTTTGATCACAGAAATGAATTACATTTCAACATATATGCACAAAAAAATCATTTAAATTGTAATAATATTTCACAATATTACTGTTTTACCGTGTTTCCGATTAAATACATGCAGTCCTGGTGAGGAGAAGAGACTTGTTTCAAAAACATTTTAAAAATCTTACTTCTAGGATATATATATATATATATATATATATAATGTGTGTTCAAAAAATATAAAATTACATGAGAAATAAGACTGGGATAAAGCCTTGAGTATGTTATTTCACACCAAATCTAGTTAGAATCAGGCACGGTGGATGTGTTTTAATAGAACGGATCAGATGAAAACTAACAAATGCAAAGCCACTCTGAATATCAGCAGTTGTGATGAGGACATCTGTGTTTGTCTTGCGTACTAACTCTCTGTTCTCCCCTCCTGCCGCTTCCACTGGAGCAGTCAACCAGACAGGTGAGAGCATGCAGAAGAGCTGTACCTGAGACACACGCACTGGTCACGGCTCACAGAACGTGTCACATTTGAATGCCCATCACGAGCATGTTTGCTTGACCTCTTGCAGTGCTGCTCTGATAGTCCAAACACAGTTTTGTCCTGAAGTATGTGATGTATTTCTTTCAGGAAAAGGGCAGAGTCAGAGGCCAGGAAAGGCAGTCTGCCCAGCGGTAAAGAAATGCCCTCCCATCACGCCACCGACCCTGTGGAGTTACGCCGTCTGAACTTCCAGACTCCCGGTAAGAGCTGCTGACCGCCATCCTCCTCATCTTCACCGTCAAACACAAACCATCAACCAACTCCTTGAGTCTGAAACTAAAGATTTTGATTCCGACTCGTTTTCAGTGAAGTGAAGATTCTAGGCTTAGAAATGGTTGAATCATGAGGAAGTCTCGAACAGTGTTTCCCAAACCGTGTACCCTCAACAGTGCATATTTTGGATGTCTCCTTTATTTGACGCGCCCAGTTCAGCTTTAAGGGTCTCTGCTAACAAGCTGAAGAGTTGAATCCGATGTGTTTGATTAGCGAGATGTACAGAATGTGCATTATTGGGGGAACTCTGGGCTCTGGATGGGGAAACACTGGTCTAGAACACACTACCTCTGTTCCAAAGCCTAGTGAGCTGCCTACGTAGACGGCATTTATAGGTGCACTCTAGACTTGAAGGCTCCTCAAAATCCATGCAGCAAGATTGTGTTGCTTACAATTTTGGCCAAATTGTATGGCATCATTGCATTTAACCTTCAAAGAGGCAATCCCAGAATGCATTGTGACAAGCTCAGTGAATATGTCATCCATAAGCAAGACAAACGTTGATTACAAGGTCTGTCAAATTGTGGATCAGTTGAAATGAATTGAGAGGTGCTGCCTATGTGGAATACGTCAAATCAGTGAATCGAGGATCAGTTACAGATGCTGCCTGAGTAGACAGCAAGGAATCTCACTAGATTTGGGAACATGTTGGTGATGCATTGGCCAGCTTGTAGGCGCCTCATGAAGAAACACAGTCTTAAATGAGTCCGTGGACATAAACAGACCTGTGTGTAGAAAGTCAACGTGGTGCTCTTGTTTTGCTCAGCATAGTAAAGGTTTAATGGGAGGGTCTGTAAACCATATGGAGCCAAAGATACAGAGACGCACCTCTTGAGGAATCAGCCTGAATACTCACAAACGCACAGGACAGGTGGCTTCAGAATGACAGAAGAGCAGAAAATCCCTCCGGACTCTTGGCCTGCAGCTTCACAGCTGACCCGAGAACTCCTCGCAGTACATTCATAACAGCTCAGTGAGTTTACCCGAAGAGCGAGGACTGTGGCCAACCAAAGCCAGCTGAAGAAGACTATGGAGATATATTCAAGCCAGTGGCTCTCAAAACCTCTGCTGGTGATTGTATATTCAGTTGGTGAATCAACACACACACACACACACATAGGAGGGCCATTGTGTTTGAAAGCAGCGGAGTGTGAACGAGTCGCAGAGGAATGTGGGAATTGTCGAGCGGTGAACGGCTGCTCCCTCCTGACCTTGGTGAACAAGGTGAAGTGCGCTCGGTTCTAGAGCGGCCAGCCGTGAAGACCTATAGATTTATTTTCTGAGGGGCAAAACAACGGTGACAACAGTTGCTCCATTAGTTTCTCAGAGGAGAACCTGGGTGCCAGCGAGACCAGCTCTAAACACATTGAACCAGAGTCCATCTGTCTGGACTGCAAGAGCAAGACAGATGGACTGGAGGGAAACTCTTCACCTTTCTGATAAAAATGGCTCAGTGCAGCATTTGCTTCCAAGCTGTGGATGGTGGCCTACTCTTAAAAGTTTGCATCCTAAAAGTAAAACTGATTACTCCTATTAGTTGTTCAGACTAGTTCTTAACATAGTGGCTGTGTTTATGCTACTGGCCCTTGGTTTCCACTGTTTTGATGGCTTTAAAGAGGTTTTGGGCACCGGTCATGCTGGGGGACCAACCAGCCAAACCCAAAAACTCACTTACCACACAACACAATTCATAGAAGTTTATTCTGAGGAGTGGCATTTGTTGCTAAACTAAACCTTTGAAAACTCTATTGCTTATTGCATATTTTGTTGGGGGATCAGGACACACATTTAGGCTTCCCATTGTGTTTGAAAGCAGGCAAGCGTGTCCACAGAATTTGGGAAGTGTCCTGAGGTCAACACAACTGTTGGTCTTAATGAAGACCTGTTTACCTAACCGAAGAAAAACAGCTTAAACCATCCTAAGGTTGGTTAGCTAGTCTTAGCAGGCCACTAGCCTGGTTTCCATGTAGTGGTTTTGGGCACTCGTCAACAGGTCAGTCTGGGAGACTAGCTAAAGCAAGCCCGGTCAAACCACCTCAAGTTGGTTTTCTTCTTGAACCATTCATCAAGTGCCCAATGTTGCCATTGAATGTGATCCCCATCCTTACACAGCAGTGACATTCGTTTTGATATTCATCTACGACGCGAATAGGCCAGGGTTCGTATTCACGTGTCAGATTTGCATTGCAACACGGTTTCAAGAGCGATGTTCCATGCACTTAATCCTCTCAGCGGCTCTTTATTAGCGCACTCGTGCCCCTCTTTCGCAAACAGCCTCTTAGAGAAGCTTTGCATCCTCCATTTTCCCTTCAGGCAGCCCGAACGCAGCTCTCGACAGCTGAAGATCCCTCTCTTCAGTGAGAACGGCCTCTGCATTAGCCCTCCTCTCTCCAAACCCTTGATGCCGTCGTGCGGTCACTCCCCCCTCCTCCCCATCTCAATTTTCATCTTGAGGGTGCTTGATGTCGCTCCGATGCGTTTCTCCGAATGGCAGTTTCATTGTCACCGCGGCTGGTAATGGGTCTTGAGAGGCCGTGGATGGCAGCTCTCTCCTGCTGCCTCCATTAGCTAATGCCCTCTTCTATCAGCCCAGAGATGAAAGAGCCGCAGCACCGCGTTCAAGCGTACGGCCTCTTTTTCTGCGGCACGCAGGCTGTTGTTATGCAAACCGGTTATCAGAGAGCAGCTTCTGCTCGACTATTCAAAAGCATCCTCTGCAGTGCAAACACAAACTCTCTCGCAGACATGCGCCTTCTTTGCGAATCTCACCTTAGAGAACAAACAAACATGCGCATGATAAACGTGCATGCCATCTTCTCTGTCCTTGTTACGTTTGTTTTGACGTGTGTCTTTTTTTTCTCCGAACGTGTTATCCTCATCTCCGCATGTTTGTCGTCCGTTAGCCGTTAGCATGAGTGAATTTGTTTTTACTAACAAATAAACTTAGAGATGAAGGTGTAGCATCGTTTGCGACTGTCGACTGTCATTTCAGACTGTGTTTCTACTGCCTCTTTTTTTTTGTTCCGATAGAGACCGATCACCACATTTGCTTGTTTTAACGTCAGCTAGTATGATTATCCCCGTCCACTTTTCCTTCGCAGGTTCAGCCACATCGGTTTACCCCAGTAACCTCCATTTGTCAAGTTAGTCGTTCTTGTTTCTACATATGCCACTGTGTCTGTTCATTTCCTTCACTTCCTCTCTAGACTGCGTTCATCTCCTCACGCCGCTTTGCCTCACGCCAGCGCAGGAGGCGGGGTTTGATATGTCGCATCCTTTAGACTCATCGCCGGCTCAAACTTTAATATCCAGCCCCTAACGTTCTACTCTACTCCATCTTTCCACCATGTTTCCCGCCATGTTAACGCTTGCGGACGAATAACATTCCTCTCTTCATTAGGAATGCTCTGTGCGGCTTCTGTGTCCATTCTCTCCGAGCATGTGGCTGCTTCGTTCAATCATACAGGCCGAACAAACCTCACATCCTTCATCCTCTGTGATGCCCATCTCTCGGCGCAGGCTCTGGTGTGCTAGCGCTAACCCTGGGACTCTTTGTTTGTCTCCTGTCTGCAGGGATGGCCAGTCACCCTCCCATCCCAGTCATGGAGCTGGCCGATCACATCGAACGCCTGAAAGCAAACGACAACTTGAAGTTTTCGCAGGAGTATGAGGTAATGCTCAGCCATTATGTTACTTTCTGCATGAAAAATCTGGTTTTGTTCTCAACTTTTCTGACTCTGACCGGTTGTCAAAGACAAATATTTGAAAGTGCCCTGAGATATTTCTGCTACTTCTGCTGTAATAGCAAAGCTGATCATTTTCAAACTAGGAATGGTAATATATTAAAATAATAATAATAACAGTAATAATAATTATACAGCATTTACACACATTCACTTTTTTTTGGATTAACAATTAATTTACGTAATGTTTTCTAGACGTTTGATTACAGTTATCTTTTACTTACAAATTGCACTTTCTACCAAATAAGATATTTTATAACTCTGATTTTTAAATTAAAATGGCAGTTGTTAAAGGAATACAATAAGAAACATGATGCTAGGTTACATTTTGATTTTCAGCTGTTCAGTTTATTTTAAGCCTTGTTTTGCCTTATTTTAATTCATTTTAAGCCATTTTGTGCCCCCCTTGGATGTATGCGGAGGCCCCCTGGTTGAGAACTACTGGTTTAAATGCTTGTGCTTTGCATTTATATATATATATAGAGGATCGCCAAATCCAGGTGTGAAAAACTTGTTGCGTCTTTCCCAAAAAGACTCATGGCTGTATTAGATCAAATGGGTGCTTCTACTAAATACTGAGCATTTTTCAGTTTTTCTTTTTTAATAAATCTGCAAAGATGTCAACAATTCTGTGTTTTTCTGTCAATATGGGGTGCTGTGTATACATTAATGAGGAAAAAAAATTAACTTAAATGATTTTAGCAAATGGCTGCAATATAACAAAGAGTGAAAAATTTAAGGGGGTCTGAATACTTTCCGTACCCACTGTATATATATATATATATATACAAGTTATATTATCAGCATAACAATTTCAGTGAAAAGTAAAAATGAACATGAATTTGAAGGTGTCTGAGTATTTAGTTTGTCTGAGTTGGTGATCAACTTCTCCAGCATGGTTTGAGATGATCCAGAGAGTATCTTGAGTCACATGATCAGTGTCACTTATTTATATTTGATTAGTTCTTCCAGCTACATAATTAAATGAGTGTCAGAGTTGTGTCTCTCTGTATGCGCAGGGCAAGAAATCACTCATTAACTCATACATGTTGCCAGATCTTGCTGGAATAAAAGCAAGAACAAGCCCATAATAAACTTAAATCCAAATGCTTTATCATGACCTGTTCCTACCTATTTTATTAACTCCATCAACTGGATCGCTTTATGTGCTGAGCAAAACAAAGATGCTTAATAAACGTTGCTTATAATAAGTGGACATGGCAACCCTTCACGAACGCTCTCTGCAAAGCAGCCTTGCAAACATAAACAAGATGGCTCTGTTGATGATGGTTTAGTTAAAACTGCTGAACATAAGTCTTTGGTCGCTGTAATATTACTAATATGACATAATATAGTATGACAAATAATATGACAAAAATAGAGGATGCCAGAACGTTTACTGTCGTTTACTGCGCCGGCGCTGGACAGGTCAGGTAGGATGTTTGGGTGAGATCGCAGGGCCAGAGCACGAGTCCGTTTGGTGATGTCAGCGCTCACGTGACAGATTGTTTTTGGGCCCTCGGCCTGCGGTTCCTGAGCATGAGGTCAGACGTGGAGCTCGGCCAAAAGGCCTGCCAGAGCTGAGCTCAAGCACACGTTATTGTCATTCCGGGGCGCTTTTGCATGGGCACAGAAAGTCATTTCAGCAGCACAATGAAGCGCGCGAGTTCACGAGCCATGTTTCAAAAGATTTGGGCAGAATGATGCAGCTTAGCCGGAGATTTGTCATCTTTAGTGACGCATTATGGCGCAGCGCGGTGACTCGCCCTGACAGAAAAATACCACCACTGTCAATTTATGGTTCTTCATATCGAGGCCCGTTTGCTTATTGTAGAGTTACGCAAACAAGCGCCAGTGCTTTACAGCTAAAACAGCAGCGTCTCCTCGTCTTTCCTCGCAGCCAAACGTGTCGAATGTGAAATATGTGCTTCGGCTGTTGACAGTCTCACAGCGTTTATCATTTTGCTATTTCTGAGTGTAATTTGTCCAAGTGGGGCTGTGATTTGTTTGCAGTCGTCTGCTGTCGTTTGAAAGGGCACATCAGTGGACAAAAGCGCCGTTTGAAAGGGAGCACATCTCTGCGTGATCCTTTAAAATCTATTCAAGGCATGAAGACATTACTTTCCCCTCTTCGCTTACGGGACCAATTTTCATTCATTCAACGCTCCTCTGAAAACTGTAATTTGAAATTTGTCAACTTGGAGAGCTGGGCTCGCAGGCAGATGCGTATCATCTTTTCATTTTCAAAAGACACTGCGGAGACTGAATAATTTCATTATTAAAGTAAATGGGAAAAAATTGCAAACGGCACATAAGACTGACGCTGAGGTCATATTGAGCACAAAAGCTCTTTCACTGGCAGACTCGTCCCGCGCTCTTTCAGGCCCACACCTGTTTTTAAGAAGCTCAGCGCTGAAAGCTTCAATCGTCTGACTTCCTGAAGAAATCAAAAGAAGAACGTCAACGGCAGGAAGATCTCACACGTCACATGTGGAGATGCACTGTGTCAGCTAATCATTCATTCATTCACTTGATGATCCCTTTATTTTTTGTCAGTCCATTTAATCTTTTCATTATTCATTAATTGATTCTCTTTCTTTCTTTCTTTCTCTTTATTTCATCCTTTCTTTCTTTTTCTTTCTTTCTTGTTCATTTAATTTGTATTTTTTTCATTAATTCATTCAACCATAAAAATATTATAATTGCTTTCATTCATTCATTCATGCATTCATTCACTTGATGATCCCTTTATTTTTTTTCAGTCCATTTAATCTTTTCGTTATTCATTAATCGATTCACTTTCTTTCTTTCTTTCTTTAATATTTCCATTAGTTCATTCATGCATTTGTTCAATTAATTTATAATTTTTTTTCATTCATTCATGCATTTGTGCATTATTTTGTCCATAAGTTACTCCATTCATGCATTTATTTAATTTGTATATTTATTCGTAAATCTGTTAATCCATGCATTATTTTTTTAAATTTGTCAGATATTCGTCATAACTTTTATTTAATTATTTAGTTTGCTCATAAATTGATTGTATATGTATTTGTGCATTAATTGATTCATTTTGTGAAAGCATGAATGCCACTGGCCGTTTCTCTATTCCAGGACAGAAGTTGTTGAGGCAGCATGTTTCCGCCCAGCAGCAGCGTTTATTTCTGAGCGCTCTCGTTCAATGACGCGTTACAGTCGCCGCTCTATTAATACAGACTGTGAATGCTGATCATAGCCACGCGGGTCGGGACGCGCCTTTCTATTTCAGATGGATATTATTGGCGTGAGACGCTCAGAGTATGTTGAGTCCGAGCCAACAGTTAGCATACGGCTGTAAGATGAGCTGTGTCTGTGTTTAGCTCTGATGCTAATGCACTCATTAATCCATATTCCTCATTTCTCCTCAGTCGGTCGATCCCGGTCAGCAGTTCACGTGGGAGCACTCCAACCTGGAGGTCAACAAACCAAAGAACAGATACGCAAACGTCATCGCCTACGATCACTCCAGAGTCCTGCTCTCCGCCATCGATGGTACGCACACCACTTCTCATTAGTTCATCACGGTGAACTTCAGGTTTCCAACCATCTTGGTTTCCAATAAAACATGTCTAACCATCCTTAAAACAAGATACTTGTGCAAAATATTGTGTAAAGTAGATATCTCAAATTCAGTTTTGGAATAAATTCTAACATTTATTTATTTGTTTGTTTGTTTATTTTTATTTTATTTATATAAACACAATACACTACAATATATTATGCAATATATAACACAAGTCTTTTTTATGCTATGTGTCTTCTCAAGTAAATGCATCTTGTTTTAAGGATGTTCAAATAATTTTAATGGGAAACGAGAGAAAAATACAGATTAAGAAGCTGATTTGTGCAG
Source organism: Sinocyclocheilus rhinocerous (assembly GCF_001515625.1). Lineage (NCBI taxonomy): Eukaryota > Metazoa > Chordata > Actinopteri > Cypriniformes > Cyprinidae > Sinocyclocheilus > Sinocyclocheilus rhinocerous. The sequence continues at coordinate 290,785 of NW_015656021.1, read as the reverse complement.
CATATACAGCAGCATTACACATTTGTACTGAACCGTTTTCTCCATGTAAAAAAAAAAAAAACACAATCCCAAAATAAAACATCTAATTTCCCTCCAAACTGTGTTAATGACAGATTCGCTCAGCGAACAATGACACAAATAAATGCTCATCTGCCGCGTCCGGCCCTGATAAACGCTCCGGCTTTGTGTTTCCACAATGAGAAATTAAATAGTGTGATGAACTGCTGCAGAAAATCCAATGGTCCTCAGCGTGTGTGTGTGTGTGTGTGTGTGTTTGTGTGTGTGTGTGTGTGTGTGTGTGTGTGTGTGTGTGTGTGTGTGAGAGAGAGAGAGA
>NW_015656021.1:286686-290048 GCF_001515625.1 Sinocyclocheilus rhinocerous | reverse complement strand
AAAATCTAAAAATGCAGAAAGTTTCCTGTGAGGGGTAGGTTTAGGGGTAGGGTTGGTGAAGGGCAATAGAATATATGGTCTGTACAGTAGAAAAACCATTACGCCTATGGGATGTCCCCACAAGAATAGCTGACCAGACATGTGTGTGTGTGTGTGTGTGTGACTCTGTTCCAAAAACTAATGAGCCACCTAGATAGGGTGTATTTCAAGACAGGATCACATGTATCCTGCACAGACAAAGCAAAAATTAATTTTCTTAATCTGCATTTTTCTTGTTGTCCAGAAAACAAACAAACAAAATAAAAAAATAAACATCATTAAAACAAGATGGACTTACTTGAGAAGCTGATTTATAAGATAAAATTTTAAGGGGGTCTGAATACTTTCCGTACCCACTGTATGTTTCTCTTACTGCATTCAGTGTTGTTATTGCAAAGTAAAACTATTACTTCTAAAATACACACAGTGTGTTGGCAGGTATTCCAGGCAGCGATTACATCAATGCAAACTACATCGACGGCTACCGGAAGCAGAACGCTTACATCGCCACTCAAGGCGCGCTGCCCGAGACCTTCGGCGATTTCTGGCGGATGATCTGGGAGCAGCGGAGCTCAAACATCGTCATGATGACCAAACTGGAGGAAAGATCCAGGGTATGACACGCTCTGACATCACTACTCACCTGCGATTCGATTGGCTTACGGCATGTTCTAACTAAACGCAACACAAGAATCTGTCCACACAGCCAATCAGAACAGCGAGTGGGCGGAGTCTCTCTGCAAGTACACTGCATCTCACAACAGATTTCATAAGTACATTAATTAATGAAAAATAAACCTAAATACATACTCACAAACTAGTTTTTTGTCACATGTTTGTGGCATTTGGTAAGGAAACGCTGTCAGAATGAGTCCAGGTAAATCAATACCAGATTCACAGTTTTAATGCAGTACTGATTTGTAATTATTGTTTAAGTGATTATTTTGGACAAAAATAACAACAACAATAATAATACTTATTATTATTATTTATATAACTGGCACTATATATCATTCATTAATTCATTCATTGGTGAGAACTTTTAGACATGTTTGATAAACTATTATCTCACATAAAATAAATCTAGCTTAAATTTCTCAACTATATGTAACACTTTAAAATCATACGACAATGTGTAATTGATAACCAAAAAATGTAGTAAAGAAATTTTAACTAATGTTAATTACCAAAAACATTTAAACTGTCACACATGTGTGCAATCCTGTTTTTAAGGGAAAGAAATATAATAATAATAATAATAATAATAATAATAAATCAAGAAAATATACATCATATTCATCTAAATGCTGAATTTATAGGAAATAAATTAATAAAATAAGTATTTTATAGCATATGTTTTTCTATTTAATGATGCTATTTGTTCAATATTTATGGGCAAATAATTGACAAAATTACACAAACCAGTGTGTTAAACTGTATTTATGTCTTAAATTTTAGTAATAGGGTTTGAAAAAAAAATTTGTAAATGTCATACGAACATAAAATGCAATTGAGTTTCTCCTCCTGAGAGTTTTCTGACAGTAAAGCAGCTATTTTCGCTGTTTGTTTTTTATGGCCGTGTTTTGTGCTCTATTTGTGGAAAGTGCTGGCTTTAACAGTATTGTTTTTGACACATTACATCGATTATGGCTAAATTAAATGTTTCCAAACAGGTTTCATAGCTTTTGTCAAACTGATTATTGGTCTAATTAATATCACAATCCATGCCATCCTCAATTTTTACAGATTTCACCCACATTTCATTCCCATCCTTTCCTCAATTGCATCATTGATATGAGTGTGTGTGTGAGTGTGTGTGTGTGTGAGTGTGTGTGAGTGTGTGGAAACCAGTGTATGAAAATGTACAATTTCTTGTGATCAGCCTTGTCCTGGGTGTAGTTAAACATATGTTTGACAGCCAGTTACTTTCAAATATCAGCATGGAAGTTATGAATCCCGAAGTAGAAAGTGAAATTGAAATTGTGTGCAATTGTCAACAGTGTTAATGGTATTATTAAAAAAAGCTCAACTAACCTGTGTGTGTGTGTGTGTGTGTGTGTGTGTGTGTGTGTGTCTGCGTGTGTGTGTTTCTCAGATTCCTTCTCATTTCTTCTCTTAGGCAAGACACAGCACATCATGTCGTCTTCAGCTGCCATTATGAGTTGCAGAATTTAAATCCATGCCTTTTTTAATTCATGAATCGTCCTTTGCATGAATCCATAGACTGACGCTTGCAGTAAAGTTGGACTCGAGACACACATGAACGCAGGAGCCCTGCTCTATGTAACACATGCGCTGGAACGCCTCGACTCGATGCATTTTAATGAGATATTCAGCATCCTAATGTTGTTAGCAGAATATGATCGTTCAGATCCTGCTCTTGTTTGCATTCAGACAGACACGAGATGCACGTCGGTTTTCCTCCAGTAACCTGAAGGCTTCATGTTTAGCATCTCTTTTGTTCGGTGCGCCGCTCACAATGCAGCCCACATCTATAATGGTAATGACGGCCGGCTGTGATGTGATTGCGACAGAGCGCTGGAGATAGTAATTATAGCGTCTGTCACTCGCTGCTGGTTTGAGAAATCCTCTTGTCAGCAGGGAATGGGAAAAGCGCCGCTCCTTCTCCGGCTTTATGTGAGCTCGATGTGTGTTTGTGTGTGTTTCAGGTGAAGTGTGACCAGTACTGGCCCAACAGAGCGACGGAGACGTACGGACTCATTCAGGTCACGCTGCTGGACACGGTGGAGCTGGCCACGTACTGCGTCCGGACGTTTGCACTTTACAAGGTACGTGATCAGCTCGTCTTTGAAGGGAAAATCCACATTAACTCGCCCTCGTGTCGAGTAAATAATGGGCATGTGATGTTTGGCTGTAATATTTGAAGAGCGTTTCACTCTTGCGTTCAGAGCGGCTCCAGCGAGAAGCGAGAGGTGCGGCAGTTCCAGTTCACGGCGTGGCCGGATCACGGCGTTCCGGAGCATCCCACGCCGTTCCTGGCCTTCCTGCGCAGAGTCAAGTCCTGCAACCCACCGGACGCCGGACCCATGGTGGTGCACTGCAGGTCTGAAGCCCCTGCATTTGTGTTTATATGATTAATAACACAGCGATGATAATCATGAGGTTACAGCACAGAATATGCATTGTGTATTGTTAATAATATGTAAATGTTTTATTGTTACATATATATATATATACAGTGGGTACGGAAAGTATTCAGACCCCCTTAAATTTTTCACTCTTTGTTATATTGCAGCCATTTGCTAAAATCATTTAAGTTAATTTTTTTCCTCATTAATGTACACACAGCACCCCATATTGAC
>NW_015656021.1:284711-286400 GCF_001515625.1 Sinocyclocheilus rhinocerous | reverse complement strand
ATATATATGGGGTGCTGTGTGTACATTAATGAGGAAAAAAAATTAACTTAAATGATTTTAGCAAATGGCTGCAATATAACAAAGAGTGAAAAATTTAAGGGGGTCTGAATACTTTCCGTACCCACTGTATATATATATATATATATATATATAAATGTAAATGTACACTACCATTCAAAAATTGTAAGGTTCAGTAAGATTTTACTTTTGAAAGAAAATAATACTTTCATTCAGAAGTGACAGTAAACACATTTATAATGTTACAAAATATTTCTATTTAAAAAAAAATGCTGTTCTTTTGAACTTTGTATGCATAAAAAAAAAAAAAATGTATCACAGTTTCCACAAAAATATTGTGCAGCACGACTGTTTTCAACATTGATAATAATCAGAAATGTTTCTTGAGCAGCAAATCAGCATGATTTATTGAAGATCATGTGACACTGAAGACTGGAGAAATGATGCTGAAAATACAGCTTTGATCACAGAAATAAATTACAGTTTAACAGATATTCACACAGAAAACAGCTGTTTTAAACTGTAACACTATTTAACAATATTACGGTTTTGTACTGTATTTTTGATCAAATATATGCAGCCGTGGAGAGCAGAAGAGACTTCTTTCAGAAACATTTCAAAATCGTATTGATCCCAAACTTTTGAACTGTCGTGTATTTTCCAAATCCAGATCCATCTTTTGTAGCTTTTGTTTGTCTGTTAAGTTTAAAATTGTCCTTGTTTCTGACTGAAGAATGAATGTTATGTGAAATATTTTAAGCAAATAGTTTACCTGTGTACGTCTCTTGTTGAACACAGGTGCTGTAATGATGTGTCAAGTGCTTTTTATTTATTGTTAGAGCCCATATTAAAGAACTAATGTCATATAATAAGTAGAAAACCAGTGATTGATCTAAAGTATTAAATACACACTTTCATAAGACTAGACGGTGCCTCTCTGTACAAAAAACAAAACATGATTTTGGTGCATGGCAGAACATGATGCACTCTCGCATTTATGGAAAACCCAGATATGAAACCATCTGTTAAATTCCCCTCTAAGCGAAAGCGGCACAAAAACATCAGGCAGAGAGAGGCATGCAAAAACGACAAGCCATCGGAAAACTGCCAGATAGAAAACAAGGATTAGTAAACCCTTAAAAATAACACATACGGCAGTTAATTAGAGCTCCCAGCGGAGCACTTGAAATTGAAAAATCCTTATTTCCTCTCTTTTCTCTGTCCGGCGTGCAGGAATTAATATCATTCATTGGGACGGAGACTTTGAATTCCTTTCGGCTCAGATCAGATAACGACTCGACAGCGAGACTTTAATCCGCACCAAAACACCATCCCCATCCGCCCGCTCCTGTCTGACCATTAAAAACTCTTTCTTTCATTCCGTGGCGGGTGTCAGAAAGTTGACGCATCCTTCGGCAAGAGCAGAGAAAGTTTTAAGCCGCTGGGGTCACGTGAGGAGCTGGCGTGTGGGCAGGAGATTATGTGCTGTTTGTCAGGCAAAACAAAAGCCGGCGGATCAAGCGCTCGTGGGTAATTAATCGCGCTGGAAACCGCATGCATTTATCGCTGCTAAACGATTTGCCTGGTGCAGAAGGAAAATTGCATGTGCATAATGCTGTCGTGAAATCTGACCGTGTGTGTGTGTGTGTGTGTGAGAGAGAGAGAGTGTGT
>NW_015656021.1:264372-284257 GCF_001515625.1 Sinocyclocheilus rhinocerous | reverse complement strand
TGTGTGTGTGTGTGTGTGAGTGTGTGTGTGTGAGGCTGTAAAGAGGGCGTTTACCGCTGTCACCTGTAACCCGCGGGTCGCCGGCCAGGTGCATGCAGTCAGCCGTTATCGCAACAAAAGAGAAAGTCCATCCAAGCGCATGATTGAATGTCAGAGAGGTCACTGGACGGACAGACGGAGGGTTCTTGAGTGGCAGTGATTTCAGAAGTATTTCTCATGAAACTTGTCAAGAACACGTCCTCATCATATTTCACCTCTAAAATCAAAACAAAGACACTGATTTTACATAAAGGAAATGAAGCCTTGCTAGTAGCAGTGGTTTATTTTATGAAAGTACTGTAGGCAGTTTTTTTCTTGGCTACAACATCTCCAAACTTTTCCACTATTATTGCCCCCTCAAAATATTGTCCATTTAACACGTTGACCTATTGTGACAACATCCCATCTTGAAACACCAAACAATTAAAGGAAAAAAAGAGTAAACGGTTATGTACAAAAATCATACCAAACCATTGTTTTAGCAAATAAAAATGGTAATTAATACGTTATAATTCAAGCACATGTGAAAACATTCCACAGTAAAAATGTGACAACTTGCTCTGAAGTTGATGAAAAATGCTCTTGTCCTGAAAACAATTCAGTCATTCAGTTCAAATAGTTTAAAGGACAGCATTTATACAAAAAGACCCCAATTTAAGAAAACTATAAATAATAATAATAATATTTAAATACTACTACTATTACTACTACTAATAATAATATAATTAAAAATGCCTAAAATCTAAAGATATTAGATTGTATTCACTTCCATGACATTTCCCAGTCTAGAAATCACACTTTTAAAATTATATTCAGCTGATGAACAATGTGCAACACAAGTATTTAGTAAAACAGTCCCTTTTAATTAGATTGAACTATACTGATGGTGGAAGCTAAGCAAGGCTTGTCTTGGTTAGTTCTTGGATGAGGCTTTGGTTTCCACCGCAACTCAAACACAAAATATGCAGCACAGGTGAATCGGAGACACTCAATTGTTTGTAAATGTGAGTGGATGGATTCATGCTTGCTGCAGTGCATTCTGGGATTGTCTTATCTGTGAATGATACATGTGAGGTTGCTTCCTGGAGGGCCACAGTCCAGGAGACTTTAGCTCCAACCCGAATCAAACACACCTGGACCAGCTAATCAAGATCTTCAGACTCATTAGGAACTTAGTTCGGCCTAAAAGAGTGGAATTATTTTGCTGTCTGACTTTGTGAATGGTCTACATGCCAGGTTCTCCTCAAAATGGGTTTTGGAGACTTTAAATGTGTGTTAGTGGAAGTTCTGTGTGCGGGAGAGCTGGTGTTCATTGACTCAAGAGCGTCGTTGATTAAGAATTCTCTCTCGCTCACGTCTTCGTGCAGGAAGAGCGCTAATGTGAGCGTTTGTGGAGCTCTGGTCGTAATGAAGGGCTCTGATCTCAGGTGTTTCATGGAGAAGTGCCTGTGGTTGACGTCAACGGCTGCACTTCAAGAAGTTTTGGCCTCTTCAAAGTGATGGAAAGAGGAAAGTAGATGGAGGCTTTTAGAGTCTGTAGATGGAGGTTAGAGAGGGTGAGAGGCTAAATGGAGGGGTTGTTTTCCTCTGATAGCGAGCACAGGTGTACGCCACGTTCATCCACTCCAGAATCTCTGCCATTGAATACTGTTTGACTGTTCCGCGTTCAAGACAGAAATGCAAAGAGAGTCCCATTGATTTCACAGATTGAATGCGTGTAAGAAACAAAAATGTATCAAAGTGCCTGAACACAAACTTCACCAAACCTTTGCCCTCGTTTCTGTTGTCTGTTGTGCCTAACAGTGCCGGCGTGGGTCGGACCGGCTGCTTCATCGTCATCGACGCCATGCTGGAGCGAATCAAACACGAGAAGACGGTGGACATCTACGGTCACGTGACGCTCATGCGTGCACAGAGGAACTACATGGTCCAGACGGAAGACCAGTATGTCTTCATTCACGACGCGCTCCAGGAGGCCGTCACCTGCGGCACCACCGAGGTTCCCGCCAGGAACCTGTACGCATACATCCAGAAACTCACGCAGATCGAGTCCGGAGAGAACGTCACCGGGATGGAGCTGGAGTTTAAGGTAAGACGGATGTTAGCGGGAGTCGGGTTTGTTGACGTCTGTTTGTCACCGTAATTCCAAAACCAAAGAAACCAGCTAGCTGATTCATGAGTCTAAGTGAAGAGACCCAAGAACCCTAACCCTACTAAATCGCTACTTGACCAAACCTTGACCTTATATTTATTGATACGTCTGATCGTGGAAGCTTAGCAGGGTTTGGCTTGGTTAGTACTTGGACAAGGATTCGGATTTCCCAACAATCCAAAGACATGCAGCACAGGTGAATTCTCAGAAAAAGAGTCGCCCTTCCAATCACTACTAACAAAGAGAGGTTGTTCGAATGGTGCAGTGTTTTATCTAGTTTAGTTTATCTGTCTAGTGTCCCATCCGCTGACTCGTCTGATTATGGGAACTCTTGATCAGACTCCATCTGAACAGAAGGGGCCTCGAAGCGCCTCGATCATGTCACGTTTGCTCTGGAATGACGGCAGCAGAACCGCCGGCTTGGCCTCAGGAAGCTGCTCGTCTCTCTTCTGTTATTCCACCCCGCCGCGTTTTACTCGGCCTGCCGTTTGTCAAGCAGAAATCTGTTTACCGAGAGTAAGAAGGTGATCGAATGTCATGCCACATCATGAGATCTCGGCGAGTGGGGCCCCGGCCCTGCAGTCGACCCCGCTGGTGAGGCTTGGCTGCCGGTGTCTGGCCCGTCTCAGGCCCACCGCAGGCTCTCTTTACTCGGCCGCAGAGACAGTGTGGGGCCTGTGGTTTCTCCTGCAGGAACCCAGAGACCCCTGTGCCGTTCTCACGCTAACGCTAACCATTACTGCGCTCGCTTGTTTCAACATAAACCACATTTGCTTTGCTCTCTTGTTTTCATGACCAAGTTCAAGACGGTTAAAGACATTAAACATCCACCCCAGTGAAACACTGTGTTTATTCTGGTTTAACATCTATCTATCTATCTATCTATCTATCAATTCAAAATTGCTTTATTGGCATGACTGGAAATGATACAATATTGCCAAAGCTTAGTATACATGTACAAAAAGATAAAAATAATAACATAATAACAATAATAATTAAGTGAACATCACAGTAATATAATTGAATATTATAACATCTTAGAAATATTAAACTGTAACAAATTATAACGTGTGAACATTTGATACCACAGTCTTTAACATCTATCTATCTATCTGTCTATCTATCTATCTATCTATATATATATATATATATATATATATATCTGTCTGTCTGTCTGTTTTTTGTCAGACTATCTATCTGACCATCTGTCTGTCTATCTGACTAGTTATCAGTTTGTCTGTCTGTCTGTATATTTCTATATCTGTCCTTCTGTCTGTCTATCTTTCTGCCTTTCTGTCTTTCTTTCTTTCTGACTGAATGTCTGTCCAAATATTCACAAGGCCTTCAAACTTTCAATAACTCCTGTTTTCAAGTCAACATGTCTAGACAAACTTTTCCCATTGTTTTTTTTGTTTTTTTTAAAGCTGTTTATGATTTTTGTTTCTTGCAGCGGTTAGCGAACACAAAAGCTCAAACCTCACGGTTCATCAGTGCCAATCTGCCCTGCAACAAATTCAAGAACAGACTGGTTAACATCATGCCTTACGAGTCCACGCGCGTCTGTCTGCAGCCAATCAGAGGAGTCGAGGGCTCCGACTACATCAACGCCAGCTTCATCGACGGATACAGGTGAGCAGAAGAGCCCGGATCTGTCCGTCTGTGTGCGTTTGTGACCGTGAAGGTGAGTAAAACTTTAAAAAAAAAAAAAAAAAAAAAAACGTAATTTTAGATAAAAAGATTTGAGATAAAAAAAAGGTCTTAACAGTGGTGTTCTGTGGTAGATTATGCATTTTTATATCCTTTTTATTTGTTTATTTATTGCTGAAGAAAGTACTCTGAAAAATGGTATAGAAACGCATTTCAATCAGAAATTGCATTTGAATTAAATATGAAATTTTGTAGTAGGATGACAAAAATAGTATTTTCTTATAAAATGTGCTCCAATAATCTTTTCAGATTTGATTTACAACTTCTCTTTTTGTCTTTTTTACAGTGTAGAAGTAAATGTACACTTTTTATTAAGAATATTTACATATTAACTCCGTAGAGTCCAAATTCAAAATGGTCACTTTTTTTTTTTTTTTTCATTTTAACCTCAAATTTGTTTACCGTTTTGAACGGTCTGTAAACATGAATTTTTCAAAGTCATCCATGGTGGTTGGTTTAATTTGCATTCAATTCGATGACTCCAGGATAATTTTGCACTTTTAGGCTGATACTTTTTCGGCTGTGACTGAATGTAATATCCAGATTTTGAAAGAACACCAAGACATTTCCTCAAACTTCATGATCTCATGTGCCACTGTTGAGAAAACAGCAACGTGATTTTCTTTCAAATAGATTTGGTGCTCATTTTATTCATTTTTCTCTTTGCTGAAACCCCAGTGTTAACGATTATTCCTCTCAGTGCTGGTATTTGTGCTGATGCTTTTTGCATTCTGGTTGTATTTTGGCTTTTGCATGACTGATGTATTGTGTCTGTCCATCAGGAAAAGTGCCATCAGTACTGGCCAGCAGAGCGTTCAGCCAGATATCAGTACTTTGTGGTGGATCCAATGGCTGAATACAACATGCCGCAGTACATCCTGCGAGAGTTTAAAGTGACGGACGCACGGGTGAGACACCAGACCCTCGGCCCATCCTCTGCTCTGTGATTTGTGTATTATAATGCATATTCAGTCTGAGTAAAGCTCACAGGACTCTAATTCCATCACAGCATTTATTCTGATAAACACTCACGCATTCCTGCCGTTTTATATCTGTCTCTCTCTCTCTCATGTTGCTTATCTGGGATATACAAAATCACTAAAGAAATGCGAACTCTCTGAGCTTCTCGTCAGGAGCTTTTCAGCCGCCCACATCAGAGGATTTAGTGTCTGGAGTCACTCATTCACACGCTCAGGTGAAACGACACGCTTCTGAGCCGTGGGCAGCTGGAGCTCAAAACAGAAAAACACCCAAAACTACTGTGCTGATACCATGTAAATACCATATATCACCATATATATGTGATCCTTTTCCTTCCCTTTCTCTTTAATGCATAAATAATGCAGAATAAAAAAAATATTGATTTCTTTCAAATGAATGAAATCTTTCTGACCCCAGACTTTTGAACAGTAATATATCTCGTTGGATACTCAGTATCAACATGACGTTTCTTAATTATTGTTGTTTCTTGAGCTTCTCAGACTCGTTCAGGATGCGTCATGTACTCGTCATCGGTTTGACAAGCGCGGCGTCTGTCTCTCGCACGTAAATGTGAATGTAATGGATTCGTGTAACGCGTCAGAGATCAGCCGCAGCTCTTTTATTCTCATCCTGGGTCAAACAATTACAAGCACACGACGTCACAGTTGACATTCAGTTCATCGCAGTAAAAATAAATAAATAAATGAATAACCCTCAACCCTGTTACCACTTGATTTTCCGCCATTACAAAAATTACTTTACTTGAAATTGTTACACCCACAGGAAGTGACATCGTTTGATCATTTGTTCTGACAGGAAGACGAATACATGATTTAATTCCCTTTTTCACAATGTTTACACAAAACAGTGTTGATTGTATTTATTAAGCTCAGCCACTCAACACTGTTACTCAAGATAGAATTAATGAACAAAAAATATTGGTAACACTTTACTATAAGTTTATAGCTAACTTCCCTCATTAGTTAATGAATTAGCTAGCACTAATGAGCAATATATTTCTACAGCAGTTATTCATTTTTGTTGATGTCAGTTAATAAGTTAATGTTTTTAGGAATTAAAATGTCGTATAAATCAGTGTGAATGATATATGAACAAACCTCTCAGTAAAAACCTTCAGAATATAGACGGGAATAAAGCTCTAAGTTTCGGTGTGTGTAAGTGCTGCTGAACTGGAGAAAAAACTCTTTAAAGATATGGATTTGAATTGAAATCTACTGTACAGACGCAAATAAATAAAGTGCAAAAAAAAATGTTGGATGTTTTCTTTCCTCTAATGCTGATAGAAGACGTGATATGGAAGCAAAATTGACCAGTGCTTAAAATAACAATGGTTTCGCCTGCAATTAGCAAAATATTATAAATAAGTCTCTTTAAATCCAGGTTAGACTCAGTCAACTCTGATCACATGTTATGGTTTGGAATATCAGAGCTCCAGCTGACGGGTTGTGTTGTGATTGATCCGCAGTGCTGGCGTGGGCAGGACGGGCGTCTTCATCACGCTCAGCATCGTTCTGGAGCGCATGCGCTATGAAGGAGTGGTGGACATCTTCCAGACGGTCAAGATGTTGAGAACACAGCGGCCGGCGATGGTCCAGACTGAAGTACGTAACCGTTCTCACTTCTTCACTTCAGTCAGGATGTAAAACACAAATTAAAACAGCACATTACAGCGAATAACATCCAGGGGTGCATTTCCCAAAAGCATCGTTAGCCAACTATGGTCGCAAGTTCCATCGTTACCAACATAGTTCAACGATTTGGTGTTTCCCGAAAACATAGTTCAAACGAACATTCGCAAACAGCGTCGCAAACTTGCGTGGTAGGAACTACAGCTCTCCACCTGTGGTTAGAAGCATAGTTTCTTGTTAGTAAGATATGTGGACTTAAATAAATTATGCTTTTGGGCACAATAAGCAAGCTAACATGCAGTACAATCTATATTTTCCATTCTATTTAAATATATTGTAATCGATATATATATTTTAGCGCGTCCTCAGTTAGCGCCGAGGGAACCTCGGAGTATGACGTAAGACGAAACCCGCGATGAATCTAACATCAAATAAAGCAAAATGACGGGGAACAAAATATAGTAAATTAGTCATCAGGTGCCATGTTCAGTACAGCAGCATCTCAGAGATCTCGAATCAATTAATTAGCTGACGTTATTACTCCATCTCATGCTCATGACGTCATTAACGACGGCCCTAAATTGTTGAACTAATGTGGTTCAAACGACGGCTATGCGACCGTGTTCGTGAAACAGTCGTGACTGGCTAGTTAGTTTCCACAACAATGCATCGTACTATGGTGGTTAATCAGTGAGTTACGTCGTTGTACGGGAAACGCACCCCAGGTCAGGTTAGTGATTGGACTTTCAGATGTCCTCTATGATTTTAGTCTGAAGAGTTTGTGACGGAACGAACGGACGCTCGGCTTTGTTCGGCCCGCAAACGCTCGTTCTCATTTATAACGACAAACCCTTCTGGTTAGCCATGCAAATTGGTTCAGATAAGCAATTTCACAGCTAACCCGCACAATGGCCTTTCCCAGCGTCAATGGGGGAAATTATTTTCTGCGATCAATGCGGACAGCGAGGTGATGAGGCTCGAATCTCACGCTCGGCGCAACACAATCCCTGCTTTTCACCTCGCAGACACGCGACGCAAAAGCGCGGCATTAGAGCCGGGTTGATGTGTTGCTATGGAGACGAGAGGAGCCGCGCATCCGTGAATTCACAGAGAAACCCATAAAGCCGTTCAGAGGATGTCAAGTTACAAGAGATTGTGTTTCAAACGTCATGGCTTCTTTCTGCCTAAATTCATGCGGCTTCATTTAGGAAACTAGATTATCATCATGGAATACACTGCGTTTGCTTTCTGAACTGATGTTGCTGCTCCTGTTGTGAGCGATTCATCAGTGCACGTTATTCCAAATTGTCTTCAAGATTTTGCATTGACATGTAATAATAATGATAATAATGTCATTGGAATTGTTAATTTTTACCACCTGTCATATACACTTCCCAATGGATAAATGGATGGATTTTTCTCACACATTTTCTCTTCTCCCAGCTTCCTGTTATATCAGCATATTTATTATATAACTAAATATATGACCATATAATTTACCATTTTGTCTTTATTATCTAAATTTTTTTTAGATTGTAGTTAACGATGCATTATGTGAAAAAAGAAAAGAAAATGAAGTCATGCATCAACCCTGTTACCATCATATGTGTCCCATATTAAATTATGTACTATAATTATAAATTTAAAACCAAACAAAAAAACTTCAACATAATCATTTTTTTAAGATGTAAGTTCTCCTAGGACAAGCTCATCTTTTTCGCTTTGTGGAAAATAAGTACTCTTTAGTGTATTATTTGTTTATTTAGTTTTAATAATATATTTAAGCGTGAACTGAATGTAATGTTTTCAGACACTTAGTTGTGTCAGCATGTTAATTACAATTAAACGAATATGTATTGTAGTTTACATTTACATCAAATGCAATTAGCTGAACTTTACAGTGTTTTTGCCCCACTTAAGTAGGAAGGTTGTACAAACCAGACCATTAACGGTGGTTTTAAACTTCTCTTTATGTTCAGAACATGACAAACACTTCTTCAAAAATTCTTTACACTTTTCCAGTCATTTTTCCTTAACAAAATAAAGATCTTAATAGAAAAATAAATTTCTTAGTTTCTGCATGTTCTAATGAGTGATATTGTTTCAAATCATGAAACAGGTTTGTGTGACGAGTATCTTCAACACAGTTTGCAGTGCAGGCTGCAATATTAATATTACATTTTTTTTGTCTCTTTTAAATGCACATTTGACAGTAGCTTGAGTTTGGATGCAGATTCATATTTATGTTTATTATCAAAAACAGGAACATCTGTAAACATTGTAATAACCTCATTTTTATATGGTGAAATTTAATTATTGTGACTGAGTTTTATTGAAATGAACCTTTGGTCTTCCATAGTAGTGTGCATTTAGATCATGATAACCACAGTTAAAACTACACATACAGTGCCTCAATACCATGGTAACAATGTAACTATGGTTTCTAGGTATTTGTATGAAAAACAGCAGTCTAAATACATTTAGTATAAATGCACAAATGCTACGGCTTAATCCAAAAATACTGTAATTATATTCCATTTCCCTTCCAGAAGCGCTGTTTCCTTCCGCTTTTAGCGCATAAACATTATATCGAACATTTATCAAACTTCTGTTATCATTTTATCGAGGAAAATTATATTGCGATAATTATCGTTATTGTTTTATCACCCAGCCCTACATGAATGGCATGTGTACATATATATATATATATATATATATGTAATTATGAAGTTTAAATTTAGTGCATTTAAAATATATTAACTTGAAATTGAATAACACACTAGAGTTTTTCATGTGCTTTAGTATGCTAGTCAACACATCAAAATAAGTGTACTTCTTTAAAACACCACAAACGATTATTAAAACATAATGATTTAAAATGAACTTTAAAGTAAAACTTTAATTTGACATTATTACAAAGGTCATTTTTTAAAAGTGTACTTTAGAAACAGTCATGAATGTGTCTCTCTTTAAGTCACTTAAAGGGAACATCGGATGCCCAGTTTCCACTAGTTGGAATGATACTTCAGGGTCTTCGTGAAATGTCTGTAACATACTTTGGTTAAAATTCCTCAATAATGGTGTAAAACAACACCCTTTTTACTTTGTCAAGAACAGCTCTGTTCACAGCGAGCTGTTTGGTGTATGTCTCTTTAAATGATAATGAGCTGCTGCTGACCCCACCCCCTCTCTTCTGTGGGGCGTTGACACAAGACACGTGAATATACGGCTTGGAGGTGTTCCGATTCAAATAGCTAGCTATCTATGTAGAAACAGATTGAAACAGCTCGCTGGATGACACAGTCTCAGACTCAGACAGCCCAAAACGAACTGGCTGCGTGTTTTCTTTTCTTTTTTGAGCTGGCAGACACACCAGACACCTAAATGCAAAAAATAAATGAATAAAAATAAAAAAGTGAAAATTTAATCTGATGTCCCTTTTAAGTGACATTTTATTTCAGTAATATTATATTATCTGCAGGCACAATTTTTTATTTGTTTAAATATACTTTTAAGATTTGAAGTACATTACAAATGCACAATCAGTTTTTCTTTTGCGTTCTTTTGAAAAGATGATCTTCAAAAGTCAACCCTGTTACCATGATTTTATATAGTAAATAGTTCATAATTTAAAAAGTTATATATGTAGAAATATCAGCAATTAATAATCTTTGTAATGAACTGTCAAACTAAACTATAAAACTTTCCATTCTGTTACCATCAACCCTGTTACCTTTCTGAATAATGTCCTACATATATTAAAGTTTGTATTAAATCCCCATTGAAACGTCTAGATGAGTAGTTGTGCAGGTTTAAGATAAATTAACACACACATCTGATCCGACTGAATGTTTGGCACAGATCTGACCCGTCTCTCTGTCTCTGTCTCTCAGGATCAGTACCAGTTTTGTTACAGAGCTGGGTTGGAGTATCTCGGGAGCTTCGACCACTATGCAACATAGGATCTTCGTCCCGCTGTCAGGGAGACGGATCGGCCATCGGACATCCAGCGGTCATTTAATTCTTCTGAGCCATAAATACCTGCTTGTGAAAAGAACTTAAACTCTTCGATTATATGTTGGATGTGCAACGTAAACCTAGAAATACTTACAAACGACAATAAAAAGACAAATATCCAGGTGGACCAAGAAAAATCACCCTGATCTGATTTCAAAAAGTAAATAATGAATGAATAAATAGTAATAATGATAATAATAATAATTTCAGACAGGTGAATCTAGACTGCTGAAGTGCGGAATAATCGCTGCTTCGAGGATTCATGAATCATAAAGGAGTCAACGAACACAGACGCTGTGAGACGGGGAGCTCGAGACACAGTGTAAAGAGAATTTGTTTTGTTCCACAATCAATACGAGGAGATACGTCACTGATGAAGAGAGGAGACTTCATCACGACCACCACCATCATCATCATCGCCATCATCGCCATCATCGAAGAAGACTAAACGAACAGAGCTGAAGTAATAACTACGACACGTAATCAACCACACCGATAACGCATACCAGCTTTTGTTTCACATTTCGTGATGTTTTCCTCTCTTTTATGACAGAAATCAGCCTAGACTGACCGTTTTTTCTCATGTCTTTGTATGGGTTAGGGTTAGGGTATGTTCATGTATGTCCTGATGTTCGCACCCATGTGCCCTCCTTCATTCATCGTTTTGCTGGTGGTTTGTGGCGTTTTGTTTGAAACACACATGCTGAATCATGGGGTGGGCAGAGTATAAAGGTTAGAAGATATCTCAGTTCTTCTATGAGCAGAGAGAGAGAGAGAGATATTAATAAATTCTTTATTTATATAACCTTGAAATGTATATTCACAAAATATAGATATATAGATGATATAATATATGGGAATGATGGTGGGTTTTCCGCTGGAATGCACATCAGCAGGACGGACGATCTTTTCTTGTGCAATAACTAGACGTTTTACGGCCGGAGGGTTCGATTTGCGTCGGTTTAACGAGGACGGGGCGATCGTCGTCATGTTCACGAGCTCATGGGTCAAAGGTCATCGTCATGCATCTGTTAGGCCACAGGTACGAAGATGTCCACGTGTTCATTCTTTTGCATTTAGAGTGCCTTATATTTATGCCTGTTCTTTTCTACGATATTCATTTAACGACGTGTATAGTTTAAGTAGTTCATGTACGAGTATTTATCGATTGATTTCCCACGCGTACGGATTTATATTCTATGAAATTATATATGCAAATACGTAATTCCATCATTACTGTTTAATTTTCTGTGGCCTTAATTTGGCTCAGAGAAAAAAAAAAACGACAAGGGTACGAAAAAGAAAGTGTTCGATAACCGTCAGGCCCGATACTGTTAAGTCATTTCTTTTATAGTTAATCGTTAGAGTTCCCAAACGGCACCGAGACGAATTAATTACGTCTTTTAAAGACCAAGCTTTAGCGTCAAATTCCCTGTTGTTTTCAGTCATCGGTGGCAGAAAATGGTGTCAAATAAATGCCAAAATAAATGAAAGACCCTGAAAATCCTGCAAAGCTCTTGCCGATTAGCTACTAAGTATTTTATCGTGCGAATTTCGCAGCTAGAATATTACAATTCAACACTTGAACCTCACTGGCTTTGTGGATGTGCATTCCAGATGCTTTTTTCCCCTTTCTTGTTTCAAATAGAGAAAGCGTTTTATTGTTTTGACTCTTTCTGTTGTTGATTTCGGATGTTTTCATCATCATATGTCGAGCAACAGGCAGCCGTTGCGTAACTGTCAGCGCCACCTAGTGTTCAGCGCTTCGATGTGCTCCACGTCGGCTTTTCTTTCCCTGTTCTGGATCTTATTTGATATGCATGAGTTCAACTGCAGTGGGGGCGAGTAGGAAGAATTGCACTTTGTATCTCTTTATCTCTATGCACTGCCCTACTGATTCCGCACCCATTACGGATTTTACTTGAACCCGACTGTACGAATCTCCTTCAGACTTCACTTGGTGTGTATGTAAATAACACAGAAAAGAGACTACCCAAGTAATAAGAGAGAGAGAGAAAAAAATAAGAGAAAGGAAAAGCAAATCGGTTGCGGAAAAAAAGCATCTTTAGCAGGTGATTTCGAAGCGTCACTTCTTCCCCCGTTGAAAGACTGAAGCGTCACGAGCGCAAACGTACACGTGGTGTTTCTAAGCTCCCTGTTACTCTCACATCTGGATGCATAGACTGAAATTAATTCAATTCAATTGTAAAGAAAAAATGGCTTGTTAAAAAAAGAATCATGAAATTACCTCTGATTAGTTGTAAATGTAAACTGTTTTTGATTTGATTTGATTTGATTTTTTTTTCTTTCTGAATGAATGGAGTGCTTTTTATTTTCATACTTAGATGACATTGGTGAAAAGACACATCTGTACGAGAAGCCGTCCTTCTGTACTTTGCTGACACAAGTTCCATTTGTTATAAATGAATTCTATTAAAAAATGTAAGTGTTATGCACACGCGTTTCCTTCCTTCGCTCATGTGAGCCGACGACCATCAGCGGGAATCAGTCCACGAATACTTCAACTCTGTTATGGGAATACATCACAGCGGTTGGTATTCATTTATTTTCTAATATTGTTCAAAGCACAAAAATATTGCCTGTAAACAATGCGGTGTGGTTGTATTTGTTAGTTAAAGCTATTCATAATTTTTGCACTGACCTTCAACCCTGTAACATTTTGAATGTAACAGGGTTGATATTTTTAAAAGCCAAAAGTCATGGATGGTTGGATTGATTGATTGATTTTTCATCTTGAGGATTAGTAATGTGTACTTACAGTATCTAGTCATCATCTAGTACTGATTTTTTTTTTTTTCCCAAATATATATTAGCTTTCTGTCAGGTTATTCAAGTACTAAGCATGTCAAAATGAAACGGTGAGCTCAAAATTTAATTGTTTAGCTGATTTGTTGATTGCATTCCTATTCTGCTGTATGATTGTTCATATTTCATTCATTTAGCCATCTTCAGGATGTTGCACTGCAATAGTGGAGCACATTTATATTGGTTTTGTGAAGCCGAATGGAAATGTATTGAGTAAAAGCCAATCAGATAGGAATCCAGTGCATCGAGCAGCATGAAGTGAGTGTAAATGCCCTCCGTGATAATCCTGCAGAGGTTTCTGATGTTTTATGTCACACGAGAGAGAAACTCACACCGTCTGAGCAAAACAGAGCGAGAATGATCTGATGAAAGACGAGTGCTTATGAGAACAAATGGAGATTTGAGAGAGAAAGCTGGGCAGCAGTAACTGGAATGAAGGTTAATGATTCACCGCTGCCATGCATGTGCTCAAATCCCACAATGCATCTGTTCTGTGTTTAGAACTCTCCTGCTCTCCTTCAGGTTGTCTAGCAGAAAGAAAACTGCAGTTATGTCACATCCAATGCCTTCCAGAGGGCATACATAATGTGGGAAGTTTGTGTTTCTGTGAGTATGAATTATTCAGTAAAACGCCATTTATAATTCGCTGCACTGTAAAGTGGCTGAAGGTCTGCTAATGTGATCCTGATGCGACTGCAGTGACGTCACTTCCTTTCACGAAGTTATCGTTTGAAGGTTACCGTGTTTTCTGGAGTTACGCTGCCATGACAACAAGCTGAAAGTTAGATGTGAACTGACAGAGACGAGTTAAGATGTGCATGTTGAAGTCTAACATTTTGCGTATTGTTCGCTGTACTTACAATGTTTGTTTTTTCCTTCTTTTAAAAGCCCGAGGGGAAAATCTGAATTATTTTCTGTGTTAATCAACATTATGCCACAAAAGCTGTGGACAGAGTTTGACACGTAATAAACCCCGAACAAAGCTTTGACCTGGGATACGAGAAAGTATTTTAACACCAATATCACGCAGCAATGATATGTTTAAAGGAATATCTGATTTCTGTGGAAGCTTGTTTCCACCACGGAATAAAAATATGTTTGCCAGTTTGTCTTAAAATTCTGATTTTTTTTCTCAGAATTCTGAGTTTATACACAGCAATGCTGTTTCTGCCACGGAATAATTATTATTTATTTTTTTTAAACCTGCAACATTTTATCTCACATTTCTGACTTTTTTTCTCACAAATAAAACCTCTAAATTCTGACATTTTTTCAAGTTCTTGTAATTGTGTAATAAACTCTTAATTGCAATTTTTACATCTTGCATTTCTGATTATTATTTCTCAAAATTCTGAGTTTTCATCTCAGAAGTTATACATTCAGAATTACGATTTTACATCTTGCAATTTTGGCTGTTTCTCAGAATTATGAGTTTACATATTGCTATTCTGAATTTTCTGAATCTACATTTCGCAATTTTTTTTCTACAGAATTATGTTATTCATTTATTTTATTTTCTGAAAAAAAAAAAGAATTGTAAGGTTTTTTTTATAACTTTTGCAATTACATTTAGTATATATATATATTTTTTTATTTATTTCCTTCTGTGGTGGAAACAAGCTTCCATAGATGTCTGTGGTTTGTGTTGATGTTGAATTGACTCCATCACACTCATGGAGCTGCAGTCAGTTCGTATCGATTCAAGCGTCACATGACGTTGTGCAGTGTTTGGTAATATTCCCGTGAAGCTCTTTTCACCTGAGCGCTGCAGCCCTGAATAAAGCCTGCGCCGTTCGCTTTGACCTCCGGGCACACCGAGTCGATTATTCCAGGCTGGCAACAGCGAAGACTTCATCAGCCTAATCAAAATAAATCACCAGAGCAGCAGAAAGTGAGCGGCGTTAAGCTCTTTGCTGTTTCCCCCGAGACCCGCGGCCTCTTAACGGCAAGCAAATCCATTATAGCGGGAGCAGATGTGGCAACTCAGCGTTCAGAGCCGGTTTAGCTGGAGAACCCGCGATACGCCGCTCGACCGCCATCGAGGACTCCAGTCATAAACCTGCTGTAATGAAAAAAGTGCATTTCACCAGGATAGTGCGTGGAAAATCGAGTGGGAACGCCACAGTTCCTGCTGTTCCCTGCAGCGAGAGAATCAGCCTCTAATTCAAATAAGATGTCAAGTGCTGATCTTTTTATTTTCTGTGACAGTCGGAGGCGGTTTGGAGTTCGGGATCATTTCAACTGATAGTCGCCCTGCTGGAACCCTATCAGGCTTTTTCTGGAAGCCTGGACGGAATGATAATTAGGAATAAAGCTCCTGCGATGTACGTATATACTGACTGCAGAAATGCTCACGGATTGAGCTGCAAATATTTGACCATGTCTGAACGCAAACTGGCCTTATGCTGCACTTTAATATCCACAATCAAGCAGCATTCGCCACACACGTATGTAATCTGACGTATTTCTGTGTGGAACAGATTTCATTGGTATTTAGTACCGTGAGAAACCAAGGGTGTGTTTACATGACAATGAATGTACTAAAACTGCAAAGGCGACTACGACTGCAAAAGCGACTGAAAAGGCTGTATTATTCATGCCAGGCCAGTAGGTGGCGATGTCAGTTTGTGAAGAAACACTACGTGCCTGCGATATTACATATTCTGATAGACTGAACACAATACGCATGAAGTCAGTTTTCAAAATTTAACTTTTTTTGTAGTTCACACAGAGACAAGAACGGTATTGTTTTCAAAAATGTCTTTAACCTTTTATACACTGAAAAAACAAACATAAAATAAAAAAATAAAAACTTTTTTCAATAAAATGTATAGTAAAGTATAGAATTAAGTAAGTCTACTTAATTTATGTAAAATTAGCAACAAAAAAGTAAATTTAACATGGCCAGCTAGAGTTTGATGAGTAATTTCTACTTAATTATTTTATGTTAACTCTGCAATACTCAAGCACATTTCACTCAGTCACGGTTTGTAAACTGTACTCGATATAGCACTGAGACAAATCATGCTGTTAAAGCATGTGGTTCACTTACAAGCATGCAAGCAAGCAAATAGACAGCTTGTGATCCTTTTCAGATAATATATAGTAATAGTTTCACAGAGACCTCCATACTTGGTACACGACACACAATGAAAAATGGTAACCTTACTAATTATTCATGCCCCAGTGCATGCTGGGAAAAACAGGATCATCACATAAAACTACTTTTTTTCAGAGAAGGCCAATTTGAACTCATTTTAATTTTTAATCCATCTCACCTCCGGTGCTTGGCGGTTTGACAAAAAAAGAAAAAATCTAAGTATATAATAATAGAAAAATTACTCAAGTACTTGTAAGTAAATATTAATTTTCAGCTTTATTTACTTGACCTAAGAATCTATTTTTACATTGTATATTATTATCAGCACCAGATGGAATTTGTGAATTTTTTTCAGCATTTTCTTGCACTAATTTATGGGACAAAAACTTCAAACATGGTAAAATGTGTTAAATGGACCCGAGAGTACTATTCTCTTATTGGTAGCTGAAAAATTTAGCACAAAACCTAAATATTAAATAAATGAACACACCAGGGATGGGATGTATATCACTTTGTCAATGATGCCTGTTCCAATTCTGCAGGTTCGGTGTGAGTCTGTTTATTATAGTAGAGGAATGTGTCACACGTTTATGAAGTCATGGGAGCACATTGAGTGGATGTGTATTTCCCTTAGAGGAATGATTGATCTCAATCAATCTGTCTCAAACATTATGCTGTACTTTTCCTATCATTGAAACTGAATGAACAAGTCTACTTTTGCTCAAGCTTGCATTTATTATGTGTGTGGCTTTAGAGGAACAGAAAACTCTTTCTCGGATTTCTGTGGATATGACATATTTGCTTTCTGTATTCAGTGTTACATCATAGATCTAACTTTAACCCAAAAATTACAGGGCAGTGACTGGTTAATAGGAAGTTAAAGGTATATTCACCCAAAAATTAAAATTCTATCATCTTTTACTCGCCCTCAAATTGTTCATCTTTGACACAAGTGGAGATTTTTGAATATTCTCTCCTAGTTTTTCTCCTGCATTGAAATTTTTAAGTTTCGAAATGCTCATAAAGACATGATAAACGTAATCCATATGAACCAAGTAATTTAAGTCTACTGAATACAATGAACAGATTTAATTTAGGCATTTTTCAAAATATGAATATTTATCAAAATGATGAGGTAATATTGAAAAAATCTATGATTTATGGATGAACTGTCCTTTTAAGCAACATTTACAACTACATATAGTAACTATTACACTGCCTAATGCACTTCAAATTGACGACTTATATATCTGTTAACTTGGAATGAAAAATGCGTTGAATGACCCTATACTAAAAGGTACTTAGCAAATACAGATGGCAGAGTAGCTATTGAATAAAACAAAATCGCATAGTCAACAAATTTGAAAATCTGACATCCAGGAAATAATATGTCTGCAGCAGTTTTACCACAAATACAGAAAAGTGATACCACCACAACCACCAGAAATACTTAATTGTGTCTGCTTTACAATGAAACACAAGGGGAGCAGATGTGGCAACTCAGCGTTCAGAGCCGGTTTAGCTGGAGAACCCGCGATACGCCGCTCGACCGCCATCGAGGACTCCTGTCATAAACCTGCTGTAATGAGAAAAGTGCATTTCACCAGGATAGTGCGTGGAAAATCGAGTGGGAACGCCACAGTTCCTGCTGTTCCCTGCAGCGAGAGAATCAGCCTCTAATTCAAATAAGATGTCAAGTGCTGATCTTTTTATTTTCTGTGACAGTCGGAGGCGGTTTGGAGTTCGGGATCATTTCAGCTGATAGTCGCCCTGCTGGAACCCTATCAGGCTTTTTCTGGAAGCCTGGACGGAATGATAATTAGGAATAAAGCTCCTGCGATGTACGTATATACTGACTGCAGAAATGCTCACGGATTGAGCTGCAAATATTTGACCATGTCTGAACGCAAACTGGCCTTATGCTGCACTTTAATATCCACAATCAAGCAGCATTCGCCACACACGTATGTAATCTGACGTATTTCTGTGTGGAACAGATTTCATTGGTATTTAGTACCGTGAGAAACCAAGGGTGTGTTTACATGACAATGAATGTACTAAAACTGCAAAGGCGACTACGACTGCAAAAGCGACTGAAAAGGCTGTATTATTCATGCCAGGCCAGTAGGTGGCGATGTCAGTTTGTGAAGAAACACTACGTGCCTGCGATATTACATATTCTGATAGACTGAACACAATACGCATGAAGTCAGTTTTCAAAATTTAACTTTTTTTGTAGTTCACACAGAGACAAGAACGGTATTGTTTTCAAAAATGTCTTTAACCTTTTATACACTGAAAAAACAAACATAAAATAAAAAAATAAAAACTTTTTTCAATAAAATGTATAGTAAAGTATAGAATTAAGTAAGTCTACTTAATTTATGTAAAATTAGCAACAAAAAAGTAAATTTAACATGGCCAGCTAGAGTTTGATGAGTAATTTCTACTTAATTATTTTATGTTAACTCTGCAATACTCAAGCACATTTCACTCAGTCACGGTTTGTAAACTGTACTCGATATAGCACTGAGACAAATCATGCTGTTAAAGCATGTGGTTCACTTACAAGCATGCAAGCAAGCAAATAGACAGCTTGTGATCCTTTTCAGATAATATATAGTAATAGTTTCACAGAGACCTCCATACTTGGTACACGACACACAATGAAAAAATGTAACCTTACTAATTATTCATGCCCCAGTGCATGATGGGAAAAACAGGATCATCACTTTGATATTTACTTAAAGAATCCTCGTGAACATCACAAACAATTCCAAGTAAATACTAAGTTCAAACTTTAATTTCTACAATATTATATTAAGCACTAATATAGAATTTACTCCTTTTTTTAATCTTGCCTGAACTCAGGGGCGGACTTACCCATTAGGCAAAGGTAGGCGACCGCCTTGGGCCCCCAAAAGCCAAGGGCCCCCTAAAATGCTTTTCATATAGGATATGCGCATTAAGCGCTGACACGTGAACGGTTGCTGTTTACGGTGTTTATTACCACGACAACCGTCCGAGTCAGTGGCGCATTAAGCGCTGACACGCGAACGGTTGCTGTTTACGGTGTTTATTACCACGACAACCGTCCGAGTCAGTGGCGCCTGCAGGTGTACGGCACTGTGAGCACCATGAGCGCTCAGACTGACCTGAAAGCCAATTTCTGCATAGTAATATTACGCCAAATAGAAGCAGAAAATCGTGCTATACGCACGTTCATGAGACCGGGTTAGCCTACAACAATTAATTTGTTGGCTGTTTTACAAACGGGAATACAACGAATTCATGACAATGTTTTACATTCAAGCTACCGTAAAATTTATAGTGAAAATTACTATAAAAACGTCTAGAATGCAATAAAGTAATTTTAAAGCTGTTTTTTAAAGCATTTGCTGCATGGATAAAAAA
>NW_015656021.1:207549-264224 GCF_001515625.1 Sinocyclocheilus rhinocerous | reverse complement strand
TTAAGGTATTCAGAACAGAGCAACATAAAAATCAGAAAAAGCAGCTATACAATTATAGGACAAAGTGTTACATATATGCCATTATAATTTGTGTTTTATTTTTTTAATTGTACGGAATTATAAAATAAAACGCAAATTATAATCGGACATGTTTTAGGCTTTTCCTTATTTTTATATTGTAGACATCCATCAAAAAAAAACACTGTGCGTATCCTCAAAAGAAATCCTGCAGACGCCCCTGGTCCGAGTTGAACGTGTTTTTTGTGTATCCTGCTTGAAGGAGATGAAAATGTATGTATTATACATCTAAAGCTGTAATTAAATATTAAGAAACAGTGTGTATTATATGTTTATAATTGTTTTAAATGTCGCTTACTCATTTATGAGAAGGAACCAAGTAGAGGACACATACGCAGTTACTTTTTTTGGTTGATATAATCCTTAGGTGTGTAAATGTATAATTGCCTTTTCATTATTTTTCAGTTTTATTTAAATTTGTAGTTCTTGTGATATTTCAGTTTTTCTTTTTTGATAAATCTGCAAAAATGTCAACAATTCTGTGTTTTTCTGTCAATATGGGGTGCTGTGTGTACATTAATGAGGAAAAAAAATTAACTTAAATGATTTTAGCAAATGGCTGCAATATAACAAAGAGTGAAAAATTTAAGGGGGTCTGAATACTTTCCGTACCCACTGTATATGAAAAATTTAGAAACATTGGACACAACTATGGGGCACCATTGTGCAGCAGCAAGCATCACAACAAAAAGGAACCTCAAGGTTGATCTAGGAAAATGTGTGCAAATCTATAGGGCCCCATTCCTATATTTTGCTTGGGGCCCCCAATTCACTAAATCCGCCCCTGCCTGAACTAAATTAATTAATGTAGAAATTATATTAGTTCTTCTGTAGTATTTACTTCACCACAAAATCATTTTTATCAGTGTAGCTAAAAATCTATTTCTTTGTTAAGAAAATTAAGCATGTATTAAAGTAAACGGAGTCCACTGTGGTTTGATGTTAAAGAGCATTTCTAGCAGACCAGAGGGAAAAAGGCCTCACATCCTAGAATAACCCGTCTGATTGTGAGCGTGAGGCTTTCTGGACAAGCCTTCAGAAGCGTTGGTTTTTTCCTGGGGCCCAGGTGAGCGTTTGTGAATTCTCCACAGCCCCAGCTTGTTACGCGTCTGTCAGTCAGCCGGAGCTGCGCCAGCGCCCGCAGAGCTGTTTTGTGACGCTGTGAAATTGATAGTCTCCCCGGCGCTCAACTCATCCGGGCCTCCGCCGTCTGAGGCCAATTCCATTTTCCTCTCGGAGCGAATGTCCTCCCTGAGGCAGCGGAGCGGTGAAGAAGCGCCAGCCGGCGCAGACATCCAGGAAGCGGCTTCAGATCATTTGCGAATGTCCCGCTGTGACACGCTGTGACGGTGCCATTACACTAACGCAGACGACCCCGGACAAACACGGGACGACACAATAAAAGCAGGGAACGCAACAGAATAACACAGAGAGAGAGAGAGAGAGATCCGAAGGTAGGGTGGCACATAATACAATACACAGTACTGACAAAAATGTTTTTTTGGGGGGGGGATATTAAAGCAAAAAACACTTTTGCTTTAATATCTCATAATTGTTTGTTTGAGTTTATTTATTTAAATTTAGTCACTTACGATATAGTTTCGGTGGTGACAAATCCATTTTACACATACCAAAAGATAATAATATTTTAGAAGATAAAATAATATGTATATATTAATAGTTATTTTTAAAAATATTTAATACTTAAATATAAATAATATTTAAATAACAATACTTATATTTGAATATTAAAATAATAATATTTAGATGAATAAGATGTTGATTTTTTTGAGCACATTTCAAATCAAAACGATGGGATTTAAGTATATGCCATGCAGGACAGTCTTCACTTACTGGTCAGAAATCCAGGGATGTGGCTAAAATCAGGCTCAACTAATGGACTAACACATGTGTCTGGGTAGTAACATGGAAATGAGGAACAGCATTCTATAATACAAAAGAAAAATACTAATAATTTCAAAATTAAAAATAAAAGCCCTCAATAGAATCTTAATCTTAAATCAAATGGATGCACACCCACACACACGCACACATATTTAGCTTACTATTATCTCGCTTATTGCTTTGGGTTTACTTACAGTATATACCATAGCATTCTTAGGAAATACCCAAGATCTGAATTCGTAATTGTTTTTTAATCACTCTCTGTACCGTGTGACTGCAGATTGATCGCAGTTCTGTTTGAAAGCGACGAATCCTTCCGGCTTGTTTACGACAAACATAAAGGAACAGCATGAATCACATTCTGAGAGAAAACAATTAACCTTTATTAAAAGCGGCTAATTGCGCTCCTTCATTCCCCATCATGCGTGAGCGGCGCTGAGAAGGCCGGACTGATGCGTGCCAGCCAGAGGTGAAGGAGTGTCGCCATGGTAACCGCGGTGAGGCGACAGGTGACGGCACACCTGAGCGGGACATTTACAGAAACACACCTAAAGCAACGTGGCTTTCTCACGGAGTCCTGTACGATCAGAAAGCCTGCGTCTGGAGTCGACCCAGCATGCTGTGCTGTTTGGCAGCTGGAATGATCAATGGGAGAGAACAATGAGCGGGAGGTTTGGAGGTGTTTGAGCATCAGCACAGGATCTCTCACGTGGCGTGAAACACATGGTGGAGAGGCTGATCTGGGGTTTTTCAGCATGTGGATTCTCCTAATTGAAGTGTCGATGACTGTGGCTGCTGTGGGTTAAAGTCTTCATGGAAAGAGCCGCTTACATTTGACTCTCATCATGAGATTCTGTGTGAATCCACCATTAACAAAACACAATGAACTAAAACTAAAACCATACAAAACACTACTTAACCCTTCATTCATCTTTGAGCCCCAAAAAAAAAAAAAACATGGACATGATTCGAAAAGGTTAAATGGTCCTGAAAAAATAATCAAGCTTGTACTGTTTGCTGTCAAAAATTACCACATTAAGAATGAAAGTGAAGTGAATTTCATCTAGTGGACATGTTTGGTACTGCATCCAAACAATATCTCACTGAAAGCTCAATTTTAGTGATATCAACCTCAAATTTGGAACACAACTTGTTTAGATTTATGGCTTTGATTTTCACGCAGTTAAAATGTTTTGGAAAATATACATTTCACATAACATTTAAAACTATCTGATTATCCGCGCGGAAACTGTGGGCCGATCGCAGCTCATCTTGATTTAAACAGGGATTAAAAGTCAAAACTACCATTAGCTTGTAAAACTCATCGGATTATACAGTCGTGGCCAAAAGTTTTGGTAGTGACATACATTTTCTAAATTATTGTGTAGAGTGATCAGATTCATTTCAAACAATTACTAAAAGCTTCATTGGCCAAAAAATGAACTTTTCACACACACACAAAAAAAAAAAAAATATATATATATATATTTTTATCCTGACACAAAATGACCAGCTAACATTAATTGACTAATCATATCAGCAGCACATGTGAAAGTGTGAATGAGTACTAGTCAGGTGTCAAGAAGGGCAGCAAAGAAGCTACTTCTCTCCAAGAAAAACGTCAAAGACACAGTCATGAAAGTGTCTCTCTTTAAGTCACTTAAGTGGACTTTTATTAAATTAAGTAAAAGGCCACTTAAGTGACTTTTACTTCATTATTTTTTTCACTTAAGTAACACTTTAATCTGCAAGTGCATTTTTTAGTGTCCTTTTAAGATTTGAAGTACACCACAAGTGCACATTCAGTAAAATTAATCACACTACTTATTTTCACAGGGGCAGTTATGGCACAGTGTCATTGGTTGGATCCATTCAATAGTAGCACATAAACGTTCACTTCAATCGTCTGTTTTACAGCATGTAAGACATTCTTCAGATGCATCAGAGAACTTGTCTTTATAAGTGTCCTGAAAATGAAATACTCAGCGTGAGGAACTGTTTGATTCCTGCATTTCCAACAGGATTATGATCAGAGACTGGCGCCCACAGCAAACACATTAATACAGAGCAGATTAACCTTGGAGACGCACCAAAGGTGTTTAAGGTAAAGAAAAAGTCAAGAGTGTTGAACTGTCAACAGCAAATCAGAGTTCACTGTCGAGGTAATAATCACACATCATCTTTCCTTCTGAAAAATAAAGTCTGATTCTTATTGTCATATTACATATTACCACGAGAGCTGCTAAAACAGGCATCTTCATGGACTATCTGCATTTGTTTTCTCTTTCAGGTCGACTGCTGTCATGGTGGAGCAACAGTTTAAAGGGAATCTTGCTGAGTAAGTCAGATATTTATGTCTCCAGCTATCAGGTTTAATGGCACAGACATTTGAAGGAAATTCTATCGTTCCCCTGGGAACGGAGGTTTATTACCGCCACAGTAACACGCAAACACAAGGCAGGGGACAGCTTTGCTTTGCTATGTATTGGACACACATTTGCTTACCTGAGTACTGTGTTTCTTGCTGAAAAACAACACAATTTTCAGTCACA
The DNA here is from genome assembly GCF_001515625.1 of Sinocyclocheilus rhinocerous. Lineage (NCBI taxonomy): Eukaryota > Metazoa > Chordata > Actinopteri > Cypriniformes > Cyprinidae > Sinocyclocheilus > Sinocyclocheilus rhinocerous. The sequence goes on along the minus strand of NW_015656021.1, from coordinate 259,689 downwards.
TCATTTCAAAGTCACATTACAGATCCTCATGAACAGACACTGAAGTGCACAATTTCAATGCAATGACACCCTCTAAACTAACTTTACAACTTAACTGAACTGAACTTAACTTAACTCAACGTAACTTAACTTAATGCTCAACTAAATGTACCTTAACTTAACGCTCAACTCAATGTAACAACTTAACGCTCAACTCAACGTAACTTAACTTAACGCTCAACTCAACGTAACTTAATTTAACGCTCAACTCAACGTAACTTAACTTAACGCTCAACTCAACGTAACTTAACTTAACGCTCAACTCAACGTAACTTAACTTAACGCTCAACTCAACGTAACTTAACTTAACGCTCAACTCAACGTAACTTAACTTAACGCTCAACTCAACGTAACTTAACTTAACGCTCAACTCAACGTAACTTAACTTAACGCTCAACTCAACGTAACTTAACTTAACGCTCAACTCAACGTAACTTAACTTAACGCTCAACTCAACGTAACTTAACTTAACGCTCAACTCAACGTAACTTAACTTAACGCTCAACTCAACGTAACTTAACTTAACGCTCAACTCAACGTAACTTAACTTAACGCTCAACTCAACGTAACTTAACTTAACGCTCAACTCAACGTAACTTAACTTAACGCTCAACTCAACGTAACTTAACTTAACGCTCAACTCAACGTAACTTAACTTAACGCTCAACTCAACGTAACTTAACTTAACGCTCAACTCAACGTAACTTAACTTAACGCTCAACTCAACGTAACTTAACTTAACGCTCAACTCAACGTAACTTAACTTAACGCTCAACTCAACGTAACTTAACTTAACGCTCAACTCAACGTAACTTAACTTAACGCTCAACTCAACGTAACTTAACTTAACGCTCAACTCAACGTAACTTAACTTAACGCTCAACTCAACGTAACTTAACTTAACGCTCAACTCAACGTAACTTAACTTAACGCTCAACTCAACGTAACTTAACTTAACGCTCAACTCAACGTAACTTAACTTAACGCTCAACTCAACGTAACTTAACTTAACGCTCAACTCAACGTAACTTAACTTAACGCTCAACTCAACGTAACTTAACTTAACGCTCAACTCAACGTAACTTAACTTAACGCTCAACTCAACGTAACTTAACTTAACGCTCAACTCAACGTAACTTAACTTAACGCTCAACTCAACGTAACTTAACTTAACGCTCAACTCAACGTAACTTAACTTAACGCTCAACTCAACGTAACTTAACTTAACGCTCAACTCAACGTAACTTAACTTAACGCTCAACTCAACGTAACTTAACTTAACGCTCAACTCAACGTAACTTAACTTAACGCTCAACTCAACGTAACTTAACTTAACGCTCAACTCAACGTAACTTAACTTAACGCTCAACTCAACGTAACTTAACTTAACGCTCAACTCAACGTAACTTAACTTAACGCTCAACTCAACGTAACTTAACTTAACGCTCAACTCAACGTAACTTAACTTAACGCTCAACTCAACGTAACTTAACTTAACGCTCAACTCAACGTAACTTAACTTAACGCTCAACTCAACGTAACTTAACTTAACGCTCAACTCAACGTAACTTAACTTAACGCTCAACTCAACGTAACTTAACTTAACGCTCAACTCAACGTAACTTAACTTAACGCTCAACTCAACGTAACTTAACTTAACGCTCAACTCAACGTAACTTAACTTAACGCTCAACTCAACGTAACTTAACTTAACGCTCAACTCAACGTAACTTAACTTAACGCTCAACTCAACGTAACTTAACTTAACGCTCAACTCAACGTAACTTAACTTAACGCTCAACTCAACGTAACTTAACTTAACGCTCAACTCAACGTAACTTAACTTAACGCTCAACTCAACGTAACTTAACTTAACGCTCAACTCAACGTAACTTAACTTAACGCTCAACTCAACGTAACTTAACTTAACGCTCAACTCAACGTAACTTAACTTAACGCTCAACTCAACGTAACTTAACTTAACGCTCAACTCAACGTAACTTAACTTAACGCTCAACTCAACGTAACTTAACTTAACGCTCAACTCAACGTAACTTAACTTAACGCTCAACTCAACGTAACTTAACTTAACGCTCAACTCAACGTAACTTAACTTAACGCTCAACTCAACGTAACTTAACTTAACGCTCAACTCAACGTAACTTAACTTAACGCTCAACTCAACGTAACTTAACTTAACGCTCAACTCAACGTAACTTAACTTAACGCTCAACTCAACGTAACTTAACTTAACGCTCAACTCAACGTAACTTAACTTAACGCTCAACTCAACGTAACTTAACTTAACGCTCAACTCAACGTAACTTAACTTAACGCTCAACTCAACGTAACTTAACTTAACGCTCAACTCAACGTAACTTAACTTAACGCTCAACTCAACGTAACTTAACTTAACGCTCAACTCAACGTAACTTAACTTAACGCTCAACTCAACGTAACTTAACTTAACGCTCAACTCAACGTAACTTAACTTAACGCTCAACTCAACGTAACTTAACTTAACGCTCAACTCAACGTAACTTAACTTAACGCTCAACTCAACGTAACTTAACTTAACGCTCAACTCAACGTAACTTAACTTAACGCTCAACTCAACGTAACTTAACTTAACGCTCAACTCAACGTAACTTAACTTAACGCTCAACTCAACGTAACTTAACTTAACGCTCAACTCAACGTAACTTAACTTAACGCTCAACTCAACGTAACTTAACTTAACGCTCAACTCAACGTAACTTAACTTAACGCTCAACTCAACGTAACTTAACTTAACGCTCAACTCAACGTAACTTAACTTAACGCTCAACTCAACGTAACTTAACTTAACGCTCAACTCAACGTAACTTAACTTAACGCTCAACTCAACGTAACTTAACTTAACGCTCAACTCAACGTAACTTAACTTAACGCTCAACTCAACGTAACTTAACTTAACGCTCAACTCAACGTAACTTAACTTAACGCTCAACTCAACGTAACTTAACTTAACGCTCAACTCAACGTAACTTAACTTAACGCTCAACTCAACGTAACTTAACTTAACGCTCAACTCAACGTAACTTAACTTAACGCTCAACTCAACGTAACTTAACTTAACGCTCAACTCAACGTAACTTAACTTAACGCTCAACTCAACGTAACTTAACTTAACGCTCAACTCAACGTAACTTAACTTAACGCTCAACTCAACGTAACTTAACTTAACGCTCAACTCAACGTAACTTAACTTAACGCTCAACTCAACGTAACTTAACTTAACGCTCAACTCAACGTAACTTAACTTAACGCTCAACTCAACGTAACTTAACTTAACGCTCAACTCAACGTAACTTAACTTAACGCTCAACTCAACGTAACTTAACTTAACGCTCAACTCAACGTAACTTAACTTAACGCTCAACTCAACGTAACTTAACTTAACGCTCAACTCAACGTAACTTAACTTAACGCTCAACTCAACGTAACTTAACTTAACGCTCAACTCAACGTAACTTAACTTAACGCTCAACTCAACGTAACTTAACTTAACGCTCAACTCAACGTAACTTAACTTAACGCTCAACTCAACGTAACTTAACTTAACGCTCAACTCAACGTAACTTAACTTAACGCTCAACTCAACGTAACTTAACTTAACGCTCAACTCAACGTAACTTAATTTAACGCTCAACTCAACGTAACTTAATTTAACGCTCAACTCAACGTAACTTAACTTAACGCTCAACTCAACGTAACTTAACTTAACGCTCAACTCAACGTAACTTAACTTAACGCTCAACTCAACGTAACTTAACTTAACGCTCAACTCAACGTAACTTAAATTAACGCTCAACTCAACGTAACTTAACTTAACGCTCAACTCAACGTAACTTAAATTAACGCTCAACTTAACTTAAATCAACTTAAAACTCAACTTATGTTAAGCTAAGTTAACCCAGCTGAACACAAGTTGCTTTGAGTTGAGTTGAGTAAACTTACTCTCTTTTATGTCTGTACAAGTTTAAAGACGTATAAGTGTTCAGTATTGTGGTACTCCAGACCGGACTCATTTCTTATTGTGAGACTCATGGACTCGAAGAAGTCTTGATTCTCGAGCCTCGAACCACTAGAGTCCTGCACAAAAAAAACTGCTTGTAGTACCAATGCATAAAATTATGAAAATGCTAAATGAAGACATGTCATACAAAGTATAATATATAATGTTATATATCACATGGCTTGAGGCATTATCAGCTTTATTACTGTAAACGGAAACTATATACAGAATATGGAATATCTAACTAAATTAAGGGAATATCAATATGACAGATATAAGCTAAATATGTCAATAATAGTTATCTGTCAACAAATGTCAAACTTACAAAACCGAGAAAAGATAAAAGCATGAGAATAAAGCGTTAAATTAATTCATTTTCATATATACAGTGAGTTTAAACACACTGGAAGAAAATCTGGTAAAAATGGACAGGGTCACTATGTTGCTGAGCAAAAAAAAAAAAAAAAATTCCCACACTAAGACGAGATTAACCTGGGAAGTTTGACTAGTTACATAAATATATAATTCCTTGTTCTCCATTATGTGTGGTGTCTCCTAATCCTCCTTCAAATACATTTAAATCTGTGCATCAGATGTTGAACCTGCTCTAGATTTCTGCTTTAGTGTAAAGCGCCGGTCTACTGAATCAGCCTCAGTTAACGTCTGCATTGGTCTTTAGATGTCAGACTCACAGTAAGTAGTTCTCACCTCATCTAGCTCATGATCTGTATCACATTTTTTAACTCAGCAGCTAATATTTTTTAAAATGAACACTAATCTATGCACATAATTCAGACTCTCTCTGAATGCGGTTTTGGCCGGACTAAACCTGAAGTCATTTGATTGTTTTGATAATAATACATTAAGGTCGGTATTGTACAAATATGAAATGAACACTTTGCAATAAGGTTGCATAAGTTAATGTTAATTAATGCATTAACTAACGCTAACTAATAACGATTACTACATTTGTTGCAGTATTCATCTCTGCTAATGTTAGTTAATAAAATATAAAAACATAATTAATTATTGGTTCATGTCAGCTCACGTCTATTAAATAGATGTTTTGCAATACAATATGAACACAATAAGTACATTGTACTTATTTTTTGATGTAAGTACATAGTAGTTAAGGCCACTTAATATAAAGTGGGACCAAATATTGAAATTAATATTAGATTAATAAATGAAGTATTTTTCACTGTTAGTTTATATTAACTAATGCAGGTAACTAATGTTAAATGGAACCTTATTGTAAAGCATTTCCGAAGTAAATAAATACAATACAAATAATAAAAGAAAATAAAAATATATATATATTTTTTACATTTAATGTCATTTTATTTAATTTAAAATTATTTATATATTCTAATAGTATTTTAGTTAATATTCTGCATGTGAAATTGGTGGCGGAGCTCGTCAGGCAGAGAAAAATAACTCCAATTAGCTATTCAGTTTAGCGACACTTTTTGTCATTTTATCTGTTTCTTTCTTTCTTTATCCACAGAAGAAGATCAAGGGTCGACAATGCCTGTGCCATCTGCAGCTTAGCAGACATGATTGAAGCTACATGAATCCATCAGTAATGATTGCGACTGGTGGAAACTATGTTTGTATATCCAGCGTTCGAGCTCTTCCGGTTTCCCCGTTTGAAAGCCGGAAACAGACTACTGCCACCTGCTGGTAGGGAGGGTTATGTTCTCTCACACAAGCGCAGAGTTGGCCGTTGTTAGTCTGTCCGGTGTGTTCTAGTGCAACGAGGCGAGGTGAAACTGGTGAAACGAGGTGAAACTGACGCCCAAAAAACTAGCGCTGAAGAAAGCTGACAGTGGCGTCACTGTCAGCTTTCTTCAGCGCTAGTTTTTTGGCGTCAGTTTGGTGTGTCCCTAGCTTATTCTCAAGATTTTGGCCATACCAGCCACCAATCATGTAGATTCAACAGATTAATTAAAACATCATAAACAGAAACATCGACACCACTAAATTCAGCGTCTCAGACTTTGCATTTGAAGCTGTTGATTCAGGATCATACGCAGCGAGTTTTGTGTGGATACGCGGCGGTGTTTCAGCACGTTCATCTCCACGAAACGAATCCAGCCGTCTCAGTGTTTACATGAGTCATAACACGCTGATTTCAGATGAGAACGTCCTGTCAGCGACGTACAGGAACACTTTCCCTCCTGAATAAAACATCAGGCTGTCTCTGCGAGCAGCGGCGTGTAGCTGTCGACTAAACCAAAGAGGAAGAATCTGCAGGATGTTCTCGGCTGATCAGAGGTTGTCACAAATACACGCTTTCCTTTGATAAAACACTCGTTCACATGGAGAGATTCTCCAGAGATCACATTATACAAAACCGCTTCAAAAACGTCACTGCCGTTTCCTTGAAATCACTTTAAAAACTCCTCTAGGAGTCTCTGACTGAATGCTGAAACACCAGCGAACAGTTCATCTCATTTTAGGGTGTTATTTACAGGTGCGATCACATGTTGGATTTCATTCTTTTATGAGTTTAACACGTGTTATGTGGAGAAATATTTAAAGACTTGATTTGAATATGAGGCGTTTCCTCGTCTAACTCTAGAAGAGATGTTTGACTGGTTTGTTTTTTGCTCAGTAAGATCATGCAGATGTACAGAAATGAGTCGGTTCACTCCATTGTTTATTAATGTGTAAATAATGACTTTTCTAGCAGTTGATTTCAACTTTGTGTTCCTAAATGCATCAATTAGTCGTCCATTTGGAAAGCTCAGTCCGCCTGCAAAGGTAAATATAAGAATATTTTGATCATCTTTTGAAATCAAACTGTCGTTTGATCATTTGATGAATGTTTGACAGAAGCACAAACCAAAAAACATCACAAAACATCCCAGAATTCACCAGATCCATTGATACTGATGTTTGTGCCGCAGTTTTCCCTCCAATAATTGATGTCATTTCCTATATGATGATGTCATTGAGAAACTTTTAGTTTTACAAGTACTAGCAGGATGTGTTTTAGGAAACAAGAAAATAAAAATAATTGTCGATTAAATCAATGCACTTAGCATAAGATTTTGACTGCAGAAGAAATGATAAAAATAAGCATCCACTCAAATCAACGTAGTGAATATTTATGCATGAACACATGTTCAGCTTGTTGTGATATTATGATATTAAGAAAATAAAAAGATTGTCAACTTTTACTGAAAATAATTATGCGTTTACTATTTTATGCAGAAAATTTCCATATAGATACCTAGATAATCTCCTCTACTGTTAAAAAACAAATAGCAAAAGCCGCAACCCTTGGACAATAATCTATCCTAAGTATTTGTCTAATAATAACACCTCTCGTATAATGCGGCTTCATCTCTGACGTCTGTCTGCTTCATTTAAATGATGAGAGAGCGGCGTCTTTAGTGTTTGAATGGACCGTAAGTCTTCAGTAATGAGCTCCAGCAAATGTGGATCGCAGCTCATTTCCGAAAGCCTCAAAGCATCATAAACGCTCGTCAATACAGACACTTAAAGGTAGGGTAGATGATTTAGGAGAGGCTAGCAATAGCAAACTAGCTTTGAAAGCATAAGACCCCACCTTCCCTGCATAATCAGTCTCCAAAGCCACGCCTCCTCCAGCACACATGACTGCGCACAGGCAGAGCAGAGGCCAACCAACAACACGACGAGAGAAGAGTCAGGATCCAGGACAGAATTAGATATGCTAGCTCTAATTAGCAGGTAATCTTATCCAGGAAAACTGCAAAAGTTTCAAATATTTTTGGAATCTTCAATTGTGAAAAAGCATACTTTTAAAAAGAGTACTTATATACTCAGTAATATGCTTTAAAATAATATATTTACTTAAAAAACAAATGTAATGTTTCTGGACACTTAATTGCATGCAACTTGCAATATATATATATATATATAATTTAAATGCAATTGGTTTAAACTTAAAGTGTTTTTGACCCACTTAAGTAGGACTTAATTACATATTTTATGTAATTTCATTACTTCTATTGTCTTTGAAATATGGTTAAAGTACTGCTGAATGTGCTGACAAGCATTTATGATCAACTAAAATATACTTTAATGTCATTTCTATTGAAGCTTGTATGTCATGTATTTAAACATATTTGTAATGAAGTTGAAATTTAGTGCATTTAAAATCTATTAACTTTAAATGTAATATTGAATAGCACATTACAATTAAAATGAAAATCAAGTTCTTTACATGTGCTTTATTATGTTAGTCAACACAGAAAAATCAACGACACAAGATTGAAACACAATGATTTAAATGACATTATTACAAAGGTCACTTTTTAAAAGTGTACTTAAGTGTGTTTAGAAACGGTCATGAAAGTGTCTCTTTAAGTCACTTAAGTGGCCTTTTATTTCATTACTATATTATCTGCAAGTATAGTGTTTTTAAAATATACTTTTAAGATTTGAAGTGCACATTCAATACAGCTAAGCACACTTCTTTTGGCAAGTTGATTATGAACTATGCATGAGAGCACCGTTAACATTCTTCCAGATTTCCACCTCAGAAGTCTGAAATTCAGACGAGGTTGTATCAACAAAAGAGGGAATAAATGGTGACAGAATTGTCAGTTTTGCATGAACTGTCCCTTTAAATAACCCTCCCTCGCTCTCTCTGGCTCTTTCCTTTTCTCTTAAATGAGAAATAAAAAACCAATGGCAGAGATTAATATTAGGCAGAGCAAAGATTCAACTGGCCCCAGGCCGCGATTCCAGAACGCCAGTGAATGAATTCAACCCATCCGTCATATCTCTCTCTCTCTCTCGGTCTCGGACACTTCAGAAGTTTTTGTCACATCCGCTCTTATCTCCGTTAATTCTTCTGACACCTCTCTGATAAATTCAGAGCCTGTCACAACTCCCTGAACTCCTCAGCGCTGGGTTTCATTTCATACTCTTTCTCTCTCTGTCGGCTCTATGAGCTATATTTACCAATTTTCTAGAGGAATTTTGGCTTTAAGCTCGTCACGACCGCAGAACAAAAGCTCTCTTCACCCACGTCAGCGTTTGCTTCAACAGCACATGAAGAACGGCTAAATGATTGTCCAGATCTTCATCACGGTCTGGATCTCAACTGGTTTTGCTTCAGAACCGGATTTGACATCAGACATCCATTGCCCAACACACAGCCACAGTGTTGGGTAGATTACTGATTACTGATTCCAAATTATTGTAGTTAGTAACATAATCCATTACATTACATATTTTAGGTAATGTATTCAGACTACTTTTAGATTACTTTTGACCTAACTTGTTTATCACATTGAAAGACTTTCTGAATGTATATAAGTGACAGTCTATTTTAGAAAGAAAAATTAAAGAGATTAAAAATCGATAACTAACTGTAAATAGCTTGTAGTCTGATTATGAGTATTTTAATATGTACTACACTCTAATTTCAAAGACTTACAATGTTTTACAAAGTGTCTCTCTGTTTCTTTGTCTGTCTCTCTGTCTGTCTGTCTGTCTGTCTGTCTGTCTGTCTGTCTGTCTGTCTGTCTGTCTGTCTGTCTGTCTGTCTGTCTGTCTGTATGTCTCTCTGTCTGTCTCTCTGTCTGTCTGTCGCTGGAGAGATGCACCATGAGCTCAGAGACGCGCAGCTGAGGTAAATGTAAATGAACGAATGAAACATCTCTCATGTATTTACATTCCAAGTCAGTCAGAAGCTCATAATCCACAGATCAGATGTAGAAACGCTGGTTTGTGTTCAGACGTTTAGAGCAGAGATAATGGAGGAATGAGACCGTCTCTCTCTCTCTCTCTCTCTCTCTCTGAATGTCTTTCACAGGGTTGATGAGCAAATCTGTCGCTGTCAGACTCTCATTCGTTCTTTTCCCTGCTCAGCCACGCCCTAATGGAGCGAGCTGTCTATCATCTTTCCTTCGCTCATTATTTTCTTCTCTCTCAGAAACCTTCTCTCCATTTATTTTCTTTAATATTAGACATACATTCTGAAAAATAGCGATTGTGAGTTGGTCAAAGTCATTTTAAACTGTGATTGTTCTCAAATATTATTTTTAAAGAATGCATATGTACCAATCCAGTGTTTTTGTAAATGTATGCAGTCTTTGTCTTTTATATAATAATGAGAGAAACTGGAACGCTCAATATGGCGGCTCTTGTAAAGTAAATCCCACATTTAAAATAAGAGAATCAATCATAAACCAGCAAAGTCACTGTCTGCTCTTCACTGCACATGTGCATTGACTGGACCGACCTGAAATATACCGCTCTTCTTCTGCATAATGTCAGATTTACTGAATAAAATGATGGTGACGGGCAAGTAGTTCACTTCATAATTTTCTGTTGTTCAAAAGCTTGTATTGAGAAATGACGTTATAGTGCATTTTTAATGTTTGTAAAAAAAAAATAAAAGTAGGCAAGCCCAGATACCAACATGACTTCTTAACAGGTCATTTTATTGACCGCTTGCTTTCTTTTTCTGTGCTGTCGTGCTGAGTAACACCGTCCATTGTGAATCTCATTGGTCCAGAATACTGCTTCACCTCACTGTACATCACATATCGTCTGATTGTGTCGCGCTGCACAACTGCTTCACATTCAGCGTGGACAGAAACTCTCGAGAGTCAGGGTGAGATCGGGTGAAAGTCATGATGTTTCTCAGAATTGAGCCACGCTGATGTGCATTTCAGCTGATTCCTCATGGATGGTGTTCTGAGCGTAATAATACAACTGATAAATGAACTGGAGTCTCGGCAGAGATTCACAACCATCATATTCTTATCATCTCTAATGGTGCGTGAATTTCATTAAAGTGATGCAGCGCACCTACATGTGCTGGATCATACAGTGACTTTGGGAATGTGAGACTAAAAGAGAGCATTGTGTGTTTCTATGATAAAGTTAAACAGCTGAATATCTGTATCCACGTGAATCATTAGCTGTCTGGTGGTTATTAATGCTGTTTGACATTGAGATGGGGTCAAATGTTGATTTAATGGATTAAATGAGCAGTAAGGATCTAAAAATATTACCAAGATAGAAACACCTTTGTATATATATATATATATATACTAATTTACACCAACACAAACAAATGATTTTAGAAAGTAAACTTCCTTAAAACACAGCACAAGTTTTGCATCCTTACATACCCTTGTGAAAATAATTGTGCATTACTATAATATTAATGAAAATAAAAGGCCACTTAAGTGACTTACAGAGGCTCTCTTATGAGTGTTTCTAAACACGCTTAAGTACACTTTTAAAAAGTGACCTTTGAAATAATGTTAAACAAAATATTTTACTCTAAAGTAGATTTTAAATCATGTTTTAATAATCTTTTGTGGTGTTTTAAAGTAGTTCACTTATTTTGATGTCTTGGCTAAAGCACATGTAAAATACTTGATTATAATTTTAACTGTAGCATGTTATTGTGTATTATATTTAAGGTTAATATATTTTACATGTACTAATTTGCAACTTCATTTTAATATATTTAACTATTAAATATTTACTTTTTATTTTAGTTTATCATAAATGGTTGTCAGTACATTCAACAGTACTTTAACTACATAACGATGTACTTAAGTCCTTAAGTGGGTGAAAAACACTCTAAAGTTCAGCTTTAATCGCATTAAATATAAATTTAAAATATAATACACTTTCATTTAATAACAATCAACATGCAGTAAAGTGTCTGAAAACACTACATTCAGTTCACACTTAAGTAGATCATATCTGTAATAAGTACTCTTTTTAAAAGTATGCTAAATTGCACATATTTTTCACAAGGGTACCTTGAATCTTAAAAATTTTAACAAAAAAAAAAAACTAAAAAATGATTCGCTATAAAAATATTCTGTTCCCAAGTGATATTTGATTTTCCCTCATGAAGCGACGGTGTGTTACTGACAGCCTCTCGGTGAACTCATGATTGTTACGTTTTATTTTAAGGTGTCCTTGTTACAGTGTAATTATACATTTAAGTACTGAGTAATATGTACTTACTATATGACTAGGGTTAGGATTAGGGGTACTTGCATGTAATTTTGCATAATTAATTGTTATTATAATAGTAAGTACATGTAACATGCGTAACAAGGACACCTTAAAATAAAGTGTTACCCAATATACTTATACATTGGTGTATTGTAATTACATTTAAGACTAACACTTGTAGTTACACTGTTCAATTTAACCCTAACCTTAACCCAACCTTTACCCCAAAACCTAACCACTATAACCCTTAGAATAACAACCCTAAACCAAACCTCATTAGCAGCAAATGTGGGATTTTTACAGAAGGACATGTAGTTACGCAGTAAGTCTATAGTCCTGTAGGTTATCTAATGCTAGTCGTGAAGGCCAGCTAATATACAGTGTGACCAGTTCTAGTCGAGTTTATCCACAAAACACACTTCATTAGAATTTAGTCAAGAAGTTAGCTTAGCTTTGGTCCGAAGCGCATCTGACGCCTTAAAATGCCGTCTAGGTAGGCAGCTCACTAGGTTTTGATACAATGTCTCACATTTCAGACAAATGAAAACTTTCTAATTGACTCTAGAGCGAAGCGAGTCATTTTGATGCATATTCCTCGTTAGGGAATGCAGTGATTAATGATCTGGCCTATGAAACACAAGTACCCAGTGGAGGAAATGGGCTTTTTTATATATATATATTGCGAGTGTATTCAGGTGGGAATAACATCCCACATCTGTATGGAGAAACCGAACACCGGAGCGTTTAGGGAGCGGAGCGCGAGCGAAGCAGATGGTCCTAATGTGCTGTTTCTGATGCAGAAGCTCCATGCTTCATAATCAACGAGTTTGCTTATAAAACTGTCTGGAAGGGACGCTGACATCGTAAAGAGCTGCTGACATCATCAGGGGCCGGACGATGACATCATAAACACTCATTCCTGGTTGCCGCATGTTCGTTCAGCTGTGAATGTCAATGAATGTCAACGGATGATTGGACGATTTCATTTGTTTTGTCCTTTCTTTTTAAAACAAAATTCTAATTGTTAATGAATTTACAATTCAGACATTGAATATGTATTTAAAATGCTGAATGTCAATGTTATTGGCTTATTTTTTGTTGTTGTTAACAACTGTTTATTGAATTTTCTTCTGGGAATAGTAATATAAAACAAAAAGCAACTGTGCAAATTTAGAACCCACCCCAACCCTTGTAGACTTAAATAAATAATCAATAAATTAAAAAAATAAAAAATAAATTTAAATAAATAAAATAATGAAAACAGCTGTTTTAAATCGTAATAATATTTCACAATTTTTACTGTATTTTTGATCAAATAAATGCAGCCTTGATGAGCAGAAGAGACTTCTTTCAAAAACATTTGAACACAATTATTACAAACTTGACCAGAAGTGTATATCATTTTAATGTGTTTATTTTGAATGTGGGCACAAAAAAAGCATTTTAAAGCACATTTAGGAGAATCAATGTTGCATTAGTAGCATGAATCTAAAGAATAAAAGCTGCCTTCTTACCAAAACCAGAAACGTTCACATGGTGACCGTCACATATTTGTTGTTCATTCAATTCAATTCAAGTTTATTTGTACAGCGCTTTTCACGATACAAATCATTGCAACTAGATCATCACAAATGATTTCTGTTACTGTAAACGTCTGCAGCATAATGATCCCGAATCGATGTCAGGGACTCACGCAGGGATCTGAAGTGTGTGAGACTGCGTCCAGTCGCCCGTCTGCGCGCTCGCCCTCTAATTGCTCTCCAGCGTCTCCAGCGCTCGGGGTCTCCGGCCCCCAGAAGCTTTTAGCGCTTGACAACTGACATTAATTACAGCACTTAGTGCAGTTTTTAATTACACTCAATTATGGCTCTGGCGTAATAACTGATAGGTAGATTGATATTCTGATAGATCGGCCAGAACATCCTTTTGTGCACATTCCAAAATTAACACATAATTACTGTGTTTCTGTAGATGAAGAAATGGAAAAGTGGTTCGGCGCAGGGAAGGAATCGAACTCCAGATTCAAGCCGCTTCAACTAGATCATAAACTAACATATGAACGGACTGTCTATGTACACAAACAGCCCGCCTTGTTGGCAAATGCTATTTACATTAAACCCACCCATCAGTGTCTGATTGGGTCAGAGAAAATGACAAAATAAACCTGTTTAATGAAGTAGATGCCAGTAACCTTTGACCCAAGGTCAAATCTGCCTTTTTCTGAACTTTTGAATTTTTTCCGTATTCCATTGCCTCTGTATAGACGCTTGTTTCCACCACCGAATAAAAAATAAAAAAGCTATTTGCAATTTTTTCATCTCACAATAGACTTTTTTTTTCTCAGAACTGCATGATAGAAACCTGCAATTGCAAGTTATAAAGTCAGAATTATGAGTTTTTATTTTAAAAACAAACAAGCAAGCCCTGTCCAGATTAAAAAAGTAACGCAAAAGTAACGTAACGCATTACTTTCCATAAAAAGTAACTAAGTAACGTAATCAGTTACTTTTTTATGGAGTAACACAATATTGTTATGCATTACTTTTAAAAGTAACTTTCCCCGACACTGCTCAGAACTGTGAGTTATAAAGGTTTATATATTTGCAATTCTAACTTTTTCCCCTCAGAATTACATGAAGCTAGTAAGAATTGTGAGATACAAAGGCTTCCACACATATCAGATCAGACAGCTGTTTATTTTAAATAAAAATGAAGAAGAGTGGGGTAACCTTTTTAATTATGGACCGATTCTCACTGTTAACTAGTTGCTTATTAGCAAGCATATTACTAGCATATTGGCTGTTTATTAGTACTTATAAAGCACATATTAATGCCTTATTCTGCATGAGCATATTTTAGATCCCTTAATCTTAAACCCCATACCTAAACTTAACAACTACCTTACTAACTATTAATAAGCAGTAATTAGGAGCTTATTGAGGCAAAATCATAGTAAATAGTTAGTTAACAGTGAGAACTGGACCTTAAAATAAAGTGTGACCAAAAGGGGTAATAAAGTGCTGAATAGGTATTTAATAGTATAATAAAGTGTTTATCTGGTAGGCTTAAGGGTAAGTGTAGGGACGGCTTTATTGTCCCAATCAGGCGGTGTCCATTTAATGATTTTAATAAATATAATCACTTACACTTAAGTTGTTAGAATTGCATTAAGTTTTATGTTTAAATACACTGTTAGATCCCTTAATCTTAAACCCCATACCTAAACTTAACAACTACCTTACTAACTATTAATAAGCAGTAATTAGGAGCTTATTGAGGCAAAATCATAGTAAATAGTTAGTTAACAGTGAGAACTGGACCTTAAAATAAAGTGTGACCAAAAGGGGTAATAAAGTGCTGAATAGGTATTTAATAGTATAATAAAGTGTTTATCTGGTAGGCTTAAGGGTAAGTGTAGGGACGGCTTTATTGTTCCAATCAGGCGGTGTCCATTTAATGATTTTAATAAATATAATCACTTACACTTAAGTTGTTAGAATTACATTAAGTTTTATGTTTAAATACACTGAGGTGCAAATAGCATCTGCCACTATTTACACTAAATAGCATCTAACTAACTATTTGTAAATACATAAATAATGCTTTTTTCAGTGTAAATAGCATCTCTAATAAAATACTTATATTTTCACTTAGTGTAATTAGCATTTGCACTTAAGTGTATTTAATATACACTTGTAGTGTACTTTAAATCTTTAAATTATAATTTTGAATAAAACAGCACTACAAAAAAAGGGGCTTGTAAATAAAACAAAGAATTTCTGAAGTGCGTTTTACAAGAAAATACAATTTCAGTCTTTCTACTTAATGTTTAATTCAGTGTGTTACTTGCCATTTCTTTGTAATTATTAGTGAAATTTACTTGCACTTTCTGAGAGAACATTGTTTCTACACTTTTTTTAGTGCACTGTGGCCTCAAGGGCACTTAAGTAGCCTTTTCATTAATGTTATAGTATCTGTTTTATAGTACAGTACTAGTGCAGATAAAATACAGTTAAGCACACAAGGACATTTACTACCATTTTTGGTATTACCATGGTGTTTTGGACATACATACTCTGGTATTCTTTGGAGTACCATGAAAATACCACAGTATGCCCAGATTTCTTACTTTACGGTAAAAAAACCCAGCTTTAATAAAATACAGAAACATCACGTGCCGGTGGCGTTCAGACGTTCAGATGTTCAGTATTTGGCTCTGTTGTTTCATGCTAGCGCTGGATTGTTGTTTATGGATGTTGGTTTTGTGGTTTTAGGAGATGAATGTATTTTAAGCAGGTTCTTTTGGAATTATCTCACTCTGAGCTGAGTTATGTCGTGGCCACGTTTGTTTGCAAAGGAAACACAGCATGTCAAATAATGGTGAGAAATTGGATGGAATTTAGACATGGAATAACATACTTTGGGTGAACATGACTTCATATTTTCCCCGTGTGGAAACTCTGGCTGAGCGCGATCAGTCCGTCATGTTCGCGTGTGTTTCTGTCATTGCTCTCAGTGTTATTCCAGCACGCAGCTTATGAGGTCTGGGACGCCAGCACGGGATATTTCACGGATAATCGACTTTCTTTCCTCTGCTTTCCTGCTTTAGAGTCTACAAACGCACAGATCTGTATTAAAACACAATTAAGTGAATTCATTAAGTGACATAATTCCACTAGAAGATCCAGTCCTGACATTACAGAATGTTTCCTTGTGAAATAGAACACTTTAAGAGTACTTATTATAGAAATCATAATATAGTTTTAAAGAACATACCTAAGTGTGAACTGAATTTAATGTTTTCAGATACTTGCAGTTAATTTAATTGCAATTAAAAGAAAGTGTATTATAGTTTAAATTTATATGAAATGCAATTTGCTGAACTTTAGTGTTTTTGCCCCACTTAAGTAGGACTTAAGCACATCTTTATATGTAATTTCATACTATTGTCTTACTGTACTGCTGAATGTACTGACAAGCATTTACGATCAGCTAAAATATACTTTAAAGGGGACATCGGATGAAATTGTAACTTTTAGCTATTTTTGCATTTAGTTAGGTTGCAGCTCAGAAAAGCTGAAAACACGTTCGTTATGGGTTTCCACGTAGATAGCTTGCTATTTGAATAAGACCACCGGAGACTATTCACGCATCTTGTGTCGATGCCCCACGGAAGAGAGGGGCGGGGTCAGCAGCAGCTCATTATCATTTAAAGAGACATGCACCAAAACGGCTCGCTGTGAACAGGGCTGAAAAAGGGTGATGTTTTACATGACCATTGAGGAACTTTAACCAAAGTATGTTGCAGACATTTCATGAAGGCCTTAAAGAATCATTCCAACTTGTGGAAAATGGCCATCCGACGTCCCCATTAATGTAATTTTATTTAATGTCATGTAATTAAATCCATTTGTCATCAAGTTGCAATTTAGTGCACTTAAAATATACAATACTTAAGTACTTAAGTGTGTTTGGAAACATAGTGATGAAAGTGTCTCTCTTTAAGTCACTTCAGTGGCTTTTCATTTCATTAATATTATCTGAACGTACAGTTTTTAATATACTTTTAAGATTTACTTGCAGATAATATGTTACTAAAAAAAGGCCACTTAAGTGACTTAAAGAGTGACTTAAAAGTTTCAAGTTTTTAATATACTTTTAAGATTTACTTGCAGATAATATGTTACCAAAAAAAGGCCACTTAAGTGACTTAAAGAGTGACTTAAAAGTTTCAAAACACACTTAAGTACACTTTTAAAGTGACCTTTCTAATAATGTCAAATTAAAAGATTTACTATAAAGTTCATTTTAAATCATTATGTTTTAATAATCGTTTGTGGTGTTTTAAAGAAGTACACTTATTTTGATGTGTTGACTAGCATTAAAACACAATTAAGTGAATTCATTAAGTGACATAATTCCACTAGAAGATCCAGTCCTGACATTACAGAATGTTTCCTTGTGAAATAGAACACTTTAAGAGTACTTATTATAGAAATCATAATATAGTTTTAAAGAACATACCTAAGTGTGAACTGAATTTAATGTTTTCAGATACTTAATTGCAATTAAAAGAAAGTGTATTATAGTTTAAATTTATATGAAATGCAATTTGCTGAACTTTAGTGTTTTTGCCCCACTTAAGTAGGACTTAAGCACATCTTTATATGTAATTTCATACTATTGTCTTACTGTACTGCTGAATGTACTGACAAGCATTTACGATCAGCTAAAATATACTTTAAAGGGGACATCGGATGAAATTGTAACTTTTAGCTATTTTTGCATTTAGTTAGGTTGCAGCTCAGAAAAGCTGAAAACACGTTCGTTATGGGTTTCCACGTAGATAGCTTGCTATTTGAATAAGACCACCGGAGACTATTCACGCATCTTGTGTCGATGCCCCACGGAAGAGAGGGGCGGGGTCAGCAGCAGCTCATTATCATTTAAAGAGACATGCACCAAAACGGCTCGCTGTGAACAGGGCTGAAAAAGGGTGATGTTTTACATGACCATTGAGGAACTTTAACCAAAGTATGTTGCAGACATTTCATGAAGGCCTTAAAGAATCATTCCAACTTGTGGAAAATGGCCATCCGACGTCCCCATTAATGTAATTTTATTTAATGTCATGTAATTAAATCCATTTGTCATCAAGTTGCAATTTAGTGCACTTAAAATATACAATACTTAAGTACTTAAGTGTGTTTGGAAACATAGTGATGAAAGTGTCTCTCTTTAAGTCACTTCAGTGGCTTTTCATTTCATTAATATTATCTGAACGTACAGTTTTTAATATACTTTTAAGATTTACTTGCAGATAATATGTTACCAAAAAAAGGCCACTTAAGTGACTTAAAGAGTGACTTAAAAGTTTCAAAACACACTTAAGTACACTTTTAAAGTGACCTTTGTAATAATGTCAAATTAAAAGTTTTACTATAAAGTTCATTTTAAATCATTATGTTTTAATAATCTTTTGTGGCGTTTTAAAGAAGTACACTTATTTTGATGTGCTGACTAACATACTAAAGCGCATGAAAATAACTTGATTAGCATTTTAACTCTAGTGTGTTATTCAATATTACATTTAAAGTTAATAGATTTTAAATGTACTAATCTGCAACTTCATAACAAATCGATTTAATTACATGACATTAAATTAAATGTCATTAAAGTATATTTTAGTTTATCATAAATGCTCGTCAGTGCATTCAACAGTACTTTAACCATTTTTCAAAGACAACAGACGTATTTATGAAATTATATATAAAGATGTACTTAAGTCCTACTTAAGTGGGTCAAAAACACTGTAAAGTTCAACAAATTTCATTTCATTTAAATTTAAACTATAATATATTTTAATTTAATAACAATTAACATGTCTGGAAACATGTAACTTGGTTCACGCTTAAGTATATTCTTTTAAAGTATATTATTTCTGTAATAAGTACTGTTTTTTACTATTTACAACTCTATTAGTGCAGTTTCCTGTAGATCTAGAGTTAGTTGGTGATTTTAGTGATTTCCAATTATTGTCCCGACCGTGTGAAACCTGCAGATGAAGTGTTGTGTCGGTGGAAACATGAAGTCGAGCTGAAGCTACAGTGGTTTGTGTTTGACAGACACGCGTCTCTGATCGTCACTAATGTGCTGCATCATATTTCACAGAATCATATTCTGGACGGATCAACAGAAAACCAACGTTTTAGACATAAGCATCTGCTGCAGACGGTAACTATAGCAGAATATGATACGCTCAAGGTCAGCGCGTGAAATCAAAGCCTTTAGCTTTAACTCTCTGACTGCCACGGCTTCCAGGAAAATGCAGCATTTGAGTGATGGGTTTGTTAGGAGATTATAAAATGAGATTTAGATCGTCTGAGACTGTCGATGCATGTGCATTTTTATGGCTTTGCCATAAGCGCTGTTGGTTCATAATGCACATACATGCTGATATTTTCCAGCTCCTGTCCCTCATTCATACAGTCACCAATCAGGTGTCCGGACGCTGGTTTCACCGCCAAAGACTCTTAATATGTTCATGCATTAATTATTGCATGATTATTATTACTATTTTTAATTGTTCAAGTCAAAACTTTATTATATTTAGCATGGATGTTATTAAATGTGTTCACTACACGGTCATATCACTGAAAAACAGAGCTGTACCAACACTGGATCTCATAGAAATGGCCTTTTGATCAGTGGTGTAACTTAACGAAGTAATAATACTTCGTTACAGTACTTCAGTATTTTTTGGGCGTATCTGTACTTTACTTGAGTTTTTATATTTCAGCCAACTTTTACTTTTACTCCACTACATTTCCTAATTAAAATGTATACTTTTACTCCGATACATTTCCCCGAAGCATATTCGTTACTTACTACAAAATAGTCAGAAGTCAGAAGAACACGGACTGCAGGGAAGCAGGTTTGACGAATCAGGGGTACATATATCTATACACACACACACACACACACACATATGCGTATATATACTGTATATATATATATATACAGGTGCATCTCAATAAATTAGAACTGGGGTGTGCGATATACAGTATATCTGCGATAATATGGTAAGTGTTGTTGTAATGATGTGTGATCTGACATTATCAAGTATATCACCAAATCACACACAGAGAGTGCACGCACGTTGATTTATTAGTCTATTAATACTCAAAATTCCAGGCATTCTAAATTATGGATGGCAAAAATGCTTCTGTATGCTTTTTATATTCATACAATTTAATATGGTTAACTTAATCTATATCACACAAAGAGAACCGTTTTTCTGCAGATATCAGCATGAACACATTTAATAATAAAAGTTCAGTAAAGCAATAAGTGACTTACATTTTAGACATAATATTGCTCGGTTTTTGCTCAATTCTGCTAACGAAAATAGTTCCAAACAAAGATCACAGCGCTGTTTTGCGACTCTGAGCAATGGACGGTGTTTACTTTTTGAATGAATCAGCTTTTTGAACGAATCAGTTGAATAAATGATTCAGTGATTCACTCATTAACACAGTCAAATGCTTTGTTCCTGAATGAATCAGTCGTTTGAATGATTCGGTTTAATCTCAATGACTCACTCATTAACAGTCACTTGCTGCCACCTACTGTTGGTTTTAATTTCACATTTCGACTATTTTGTTCATGTTTTAAACTATTTCAAATATCAGTATTCAACCTTTTATGTTAAAAAACAAAACATTAGGCCTATTTATGCATCTGTAACGGCAGGTTAAATGCTTCCATGTCCGCTCTGAGATACATAAACTGTGTAAATACATCTAAATGCTATTTCAGATGCAGATTCCAGAAATGTTTTCTTATGTTGGAATGAAAGACACTAAGTACCAGAAGAAGGGCTTCTTATTCTTACCCAAAAATGCAAAATGGAAGAAAGAGTTAAAACTAAACACAATCTTGCTGCTCAACATGAACCTTTTTATTTATAAATACTTGCTTATTTTCCATTTTGCATTTACTTGTACTTTTACTTTCAATACTTAAGTACGTTTAAGATTGCTTCTTATTCTTACCCAAAAATACAAAATGGAAGAAAGAGTTAAAACTGAACACAATCTTGCTACTCAAGCTGTGTATGAACATTTTTTTATATATATATATTTGTTTGCTTCTTTTCCATTTTGCATTTACTTGTACTTTTACTTTCAATACTTAAGTACGTTTAAGATTTTAAAAATAATTTTCGTGCTTAAGTACAATAAATATCACATACTTTAAGACTTGTACTCAAGTAATATTCTAAACAGTGACTTCAACTTCTACCAAAGTCATTTTCTAGTAAGATATCTGTACTTTTACTTGAGTATGGCTTTCAGGTACTTTATACAGCACTGGTTTTGATTGAATTTTGACGGAGCTGATATGGTATTCGCACATTTTCTGTGAATCTGTCACAGGACAAATCACAGTTTAAACAGTGATTCTCAGTGTTTTTTGGGACTGCGCCCCCCATCCACTACCCAAGTCCTACACCACATCGATAAATTGTTGATGTTGTCTTCTGTTTAATAATAATAATAATAATAATAGTATGTAATACTGTAAATTTACTGTTAATTAATGGTGTATACAATGTATGCATTTAATACAACATGTATAATTTGGTGAACTTCTGAAGTTGAATGTTTATTGTTGGAAAATACCCAAAACTTTTCTCATGATAAAATGCAAGTACAGTGCAGCGCATACAGTATAATATTAGCATGATATTTAGTTTTTCCTGAAGGTTAAGCAGTTGCTTTCACTGACCGACTGTCGAGCGAGAACGAGTTTGTGAGCGTGCCATTTTTCTTTCTCATCTGGTTTGGTGTGTTACGTTGTGCAGAGGAAAGCGTCACAGCGCAGGAGCCCATTACATCCCTGATAATAAAGCAAGCAAACGACGAAGAGCGTAAACGAGAGAAACCCGGAGAACAGACGGCCTGCTCATCCTGTTAACAAACATGATTAACAAAACCGAGGTATAATGGTTTCAATTTGAGGCGTGTGTGGAGACGAGCGACCTCCCGCCGGCAGAAGACAATCATCTCATCGCCGTTACCACCAGTCCTTAATAAAACTGACTTTATACAACAAAGTTCCACATTACACGAGCATAATCATCTGTTCAGGCGCACACCGTCCATTAAACGCCATGACAGCTCGACGGATTCTCAATTTGATGTATTTCAGGACTTCGGAGCGTGAAGACAGCGAGTCACATCTCTAACCGACCGTTTGAGGGAGTCTTCTCTCCAGATGTTCCAGTTGTGCTGGTTACAAAACCATTTTAGGAAAATAACATCATAAGCCAGAGGATTCTTGCTTTCTCTGGGAATCGAACCCATAACCTTGGCATTGCAAGCACAGCACTCTACTGTTATACAGAGCAATACAAAGTTGTATAATGTGCCATTTACCTTCAATGATCCAACAGCAGGCTTCAAATCCATTAGCAAAGCTTGTGTTGAAATGCCGTGAATCTCACCTGTTTTGCCAAACGTAACTAATGGTAGAAAATAGATTTCCTTATCTAAGTTTCCTTTTATATGCTAATGACTTTCAGAAACAGTATTTAAAGGAATAGTTCACCCAAAACTGTAAATGTGTTCACCCTCAGTTCATCCCAGATCAGGATGAGTTTGTTTCTTCATCAGGTTTGTAGAAATGTAGCATTGCATCAGTGTCTCAGCAATGGATGCTCTGCAGTGAATGGGTGCCGTCAGAATGAGAGTCCAAACAGCTGATAAAAACATCACAATAATCCACAAGTAACCCACAGCACACGTGCAAGCACCGAATTCATCATAAACAACAGAGATGCAGTGTAAGAGATTAATGCAGTGTAGTCAGATTTTTTATTAACGGGAGTTTTTGCCTTTTTTAGAAGTCTAATGTTGAGAGTTTATTCCATGTTGTTTTTTTAAATTTTATTTTACAAGAGAACTTGCAAAGTCTTATATTCATATATATATTCATCTGAGCGGTGGAGATGGACTGTGTTTGAGACACAGATTGTTGAATTCAGCCTGTGATCTTCAAATCCATGCATCTTCATGTTAAATTCATGAGTGTGGTGAAAGATGAACTATTAAATGATGCTGCAGACGGCATTCAGCCCGACTAGCATGTGTCTCTGCGTCTAATTCTCCATTATAACGTGCCTCCTCAAACACTTAACCTGATATTCACCCCATCACTTACACAGATAAACTCTCTGAATAACAGCTAATCAGCGGCGCTCTGCAGCAGCTACTGAACTCCAAATCAGTCTGCAATTACCCAGCATTCAGTGCAGATGTTCCTGTGAAAGACGTCAGTGCAATGAAACGCAGCTGTGTCGGTCTGAGCTTATTTCTGAACGCAGCTGACTCAGTTAGTTCTGCCGCTACGACTCGTTCGAGCGACTAGTCGTGGATCACGTGATGCTAGCCGCACTTGTTCAACACACCGAGGAAAGACTTATAAAATCGGCTTTATTTTTTCACATATTCCATTTCATTTATTTTGTTCAAAATGTTATGTTTTTAAATTTAAATTGTGTTTTAATGGTTAAATGAATTTTCAATGAAAAGCCTGCATGATTAATTGAAATCAGTAAATTTACACATATTAACAACAATTTATTAAAAGTTTATCGAATATTACATTTTAAATCTGTTTTATTTATTATTTTTTGCATATTCCATTTTATTTATTTACTTTCTCTACATTCTGTCCCCCCCCCCCGTTTAATTTTTTTCTGGATTTAGTTTTAATGGTTAAATTGAATGCTAGTAACTATAAATCATCAAATTATTTGACATTATTAAATGCATACAATTGAACAACAACTTATTAAACGTTTACCAAAAATTATATTACATTATGAAATGTTTGATTTTTGATTAAATGAATTAAATCATGAAACTTATAAATGCATCAATAATTTAACAACAATTTATAAAAAGTATAACAAAACTTACTTCTTTTTTTTTTTTTTCAAAAATTACTTTTTCATATTCATACATTTTATTTAATTTTCGCTTAATGTAACCC
Organism: Sinocyclocheilus rhinocerous; assembly: GCF_001515625.1. Classification (NCBI taxonomy): domain Eukaryota; kingdom Metazoa; phylum Chordata; class Actinopteri; order Cypriniformes; family Cyprinidae; genus Sinocyclocheilus; species Sinocyclocheilus rhinocerous. The sequence goes on along the minus strand of NW_015656021.1, from coordinate 235,046 downwards.
TTCCTCCAGAAAGCTGGACTTGAGAACGGTTCGTTCAGTTCTGAAGAAAAGACAGATGTTTAGCAGAATGTTCACGCTGCTCTTTCCACACAACACAAATCACAGAAATATCTCGTGCACTTTAGACCTCAGCCAGGAATGAAAAAGCATGGCTAATTTATTGAAATCATTACAAATATACAATTTAACAACACGTTATGAAACGTTTATCAAAAAATATATAGTTAGGACCCTATGAAATAAATGTATTTATGTATTAATTTATTTCAGCAAATTTAATTGTATTGGATTTATTTATTTTCTTTTTTTTTCTCAAATTAAATTAAATCTAATTAAATTAAATCATGAAACTTAATACAATTTAACAGTAAAGTAAAAAAAAAACATATTTTAACAACAACAACAACAACAACAACAACAACAATAATAATAATAATAATAAATTGGATTAATTTAATTTGAAACAGAAAATAGATGTAGTTTCAACCTTCATGTACCAAATTATATTTCAAAATGTATTTCAGTGTCATGAAAATACAAGAAAAATACAGAAAAACAAATACAAGAAAATATATTTGCAATCTCACAGTATAGTAGACTAAATGCAAATGTGGATGGAATAACCTACTAGTGATCAAAACTACATTTATAATGATTTAATAATTTTTAATCTTTGATACATTGTAAAATTGTATTTGTATTTTTTTTTTAATTGTAAAGTATGTTCCTTGCAAATTTGTATTCAATTGTGTTATGTGTTATAGACAACAGATATTCAAATGTGACATATGTGAATGCTTTTTTTTTAGATTGAAATGTATAGGGAAAATATATATTTTTAAATATTATATATATATATATATATATATACATACTGTATATATAAAATACATTAAAAAGTACATATATTTAGAAACATATTTTAGCAGATATACTTTGAGCCTTTTTTGTATATTTTTTTAAATATAAAAAAAAAAATTGCAGTATGCGTTAAGTCATCAGCCGCTAATAATCTCCTCTATTTGCCAAAGCTGAATGCAAGAATGCATTGCTTCTTGTTTTTGCAGTAACTGAATGCGATCTACCGTCTTTGCATTCTGGATTGAGTAAATAATGACCCAATGTTTGGCTTAAATGCTGCTTTCAATACTGTTAGCATGCTAGTGTGATTGTACTGGCCTCTGAAGGACAGAAGCGCTGTCTAGGATATCAGCGCACTACATGCTGATTACTGAGGATAACTCTGATCCTAAATAATAACATAAGCTGCATAAAGAGCGAGAGCCATCAAACCCTCATCATATCCAGCCTCATGGAAGAAAACACAGACGACATAAGATCACAGCTGACAAAAACTATCTCGCGTTTTCTTCTCCGTCTCATTTCTCACATCAAAAAAGTAATCTCTGAAATTAAACGCGCTATCTCCGGCACAAAAAATAAGAAAAAGAGACGTTCTCGCAAGAAGACGTCAGATAAAGACGGGCCGATGCTATCTGTTCCTAGCTCGCAAACGGGGGAAATGTACAAATTAAACTCATTTTAATATTTCCATTTAAGTTGTCATGCTTTAGCTGGAAGCTATTAAAAACGCATTCCACTGAAAGAGAGAGAGAGGCTTTCTGGGTCAGGCAGGATCTCCCCGGCGCTCCTGCGGCCTTCATCCCTCAAACACAAGCTGGATTGTGGCTCGGCCTGAAAACCGAGATCATACACGCATCTCGATTTCTAATCTGACGCACGAGCGCTTGGCTGTGAAGAGCCTCCGTAGGTTTCTTTAATGAACGACGATTAAACCTGAAACACTGTAATAGCAGATTTAACGTCATGAGGTTGTTTCGGCCACGTATGTCCAAGATCTGCCATGAAATACCCCTCTGAGGAGCTGTTGATGGTTCTTACTCGCTCCAAACCGCATGCTGTTATACTGAACACAATTTATACAAAATATATAAGGGAAGGACTGATTTTGTGTTCTGACACGACAAGTCCACGTATAAACGATCCACTAAACGGTCAGTAAAAACAAAGAGTGCTGATCTCAGGCCAGCCGAGACCCCTTGAAATGCTTCTGTGCGCGTGTCTCTTGATTTATTTCTGGAGATGGACCCCGTGCCACAGAAACACAAAGCCCAGCGCAGCACATGATGGAGCACCTCACGGCCCCTTCATTCATTTCCCGCCCTGCGTCTCCGGCCCTCGTTTTGCTTCAGGCTTGGTTTTGTTCTTCGAGTCAATAGAAACGGCGAGGAATAATTGATGCCCCGAGACTCCAGACAAGACAATAGGTCACAACAACAGGCGGCGTTAGATCGAGCGGCCCCGAGAAAAACTGGACGAGTGTAATGTAGCCTCCGGAAGTGTTCGAGTCCAGAGCGGGCGCCACTCTTTCATGTCAAACTCACGCCGCTCCCTTCTTTCATCTGAAACTCAAGCGGCTTTATTCAACATCTTCTGCATCATGATTTCTGTGACCAAACATTCCTCCCTCAAATGTTCTCTAATTTAAAGCATGCAGACATTTTGGCTCTCAATAAAGAGTCTGCACTGTAGTACAGCATTTTTATTTTTTAACAAGAAAGTAAAACTTATTTTTACATTTTCCTATATTTTAAAATACAAGTTTACTTCTTAATGTAACATTACAAAAAACCAAATTTCATTAAATTCGTTTTGATTTCAATACTGTAAAGCATCCAAATAGTTTTGTTTTATAAAACTCATTCACTGCGTTTTTTTCTTTCTTCAAATGAACACATTACAAACAGTTCAACAAATACTACCAAGCGTTTAAATGTGAAATAAAAACGTCAAAATAAAAATAAACAAACATAAATTCATTGGATTTCAACCAGAAATGAAAACTTTTTTGTGACATTTTTATGTGACAATAATATAAAACATTATAATAAAATAATAAAAATAAATGGTCCTAAAAATAGGTCACTCATCCTCACTTCACACTGTATGACTTGCTTCCTTAAAATAAGCACAACTGCACACATTGGTCAGTTTGTGGACATTTTATTCAATAAGTTTAATAATTCTTATATTGTTGCTCTGGCCCGTTTTAATCTATTCTGTTTCATATGAAAAAAAAAAGAAAAGAAACAAAAACATTTAAAAGTCACACTGATTTAATTATTCAGTTTTTCAAACATACATGCATCCAACACAGGCTTTAATGGCTATTATTCAGTCGTATTTCTTTGTTACAGGATAATGTGTCTAAAGCATCCAGACTGATGAACGTGCATCTTCTTGATCAGTGATTCCTCACAGTGGGAGCAAGAAGGGCCAGTTTTAGATTCAGGTTATTAAATGCATTTCAGGGTGTGAGTAGAGCAGGGAATGTGTTTAGAGTTCAGGACGAGAGCCAGTCCTCCAGATCCGAGTCCTCCGGCCGCTGCCGTCCCGTCCTGAGAAACCGAACACATGAACACCGTCAATACCACAACATTAAACACACACAAGCACCACTCACTCTACTGCTGTGTGAATGAAGGCAATTCATTAATATTCATATTTAAGATATAAATGTTACATTATAAAACAACTGTTTGTCCACAGTTTTAAAACGGCAGGACAGTAAAAGCACTACATTTTGAATGATCTCATTGTTCAGAAGTCAAAGGTGACGGTTCTGCAGTCATGTGACTCACTGAACCATCTTTATGAGTGAGTCACTGAATCATTCACTCAACTGATTTGTTCAAAAACAAAGATTCATGTTCAAAAACAAAGATTCACAGAGGACTGAAATGAAGGGCTCTCTTTATGAGTGAGTCACTGAATCATTCGCTCAACTGATTTGTTCAAAAACAAAGATTCAGTGAATCATTCACTCAACTGATTTGTTCAAAAACAAAGATTCAGTGAATCATTCACTCAACTGATTTGTTCAAAAACAAAGATTCAAGTTCAAACACAAAGATTCATACTGGAATGAAATGAAGGGCTGTCTTTATGAGTGAGTCACTGAATCATTTACGCAAATGATTTGTTCAAAAACAAAGATTCATGTTAAAAAACAAAGATTCATACAGGAATGAAATGAAGGACTGTCTTTATGAGTGAGTCACTGAATCATTCGCTCGACTGATTTGTTCAAAAACAAAGATTCATACAGGAATGAAATGAAGGGCTGTCTTTATGAGTGAGTCACTGAATCATTCGCTCGACTGATTAGCTCAGAAACAAAGATTCAGTGAATCATTCACTTGACTGATTAGTTCAGAAACAAAGATTCATGTTCAAAACCCAGATTCATTAAGGAACGAAACAATTGACTGTCTTTATAAGCGAGTCATTGAATCATTCACTCAATTTATTTACAAAAAAACATTCAGAAATGAAAACCCACTACTGTGTGTTGATCATTTTAGACGGCTAATTAAAAACAAAGTTACTGGCAATATTGCGTCTTAATGATAGTTACTTGATATTAACTTCTTGTTTATCAAACTTAGGTGTAAAATCAGCATCCCTCCGTCACCTGTGCTGTTGTACTGAATATCAGCACGCCACCGCTATCATACTGATCCGCAACGCTGCAGTCCAGAGCACAACAACGACACGCAGCAGCGCTGATGCACTGAATATGAGGGAATATGATACTGTATATAACCAGACTGTGAGATGATGTGAAACAGGACTGACCATCATCTGAGGATCAGGCACTCGGTGAAGCGCACAGGAGACTGACGGCTGTAAACACACACAGACACAGTATAAGAACACATCTGTCATGATCGCACATATAACCGCAAAAATCAAAAAGCACATAAGATGCTTAACACAAAAATAAAAGCCAATTTAAAATATTAATAAATACTGTGCATAAATAACACTGATAAGCCGCTCAAAATGACATGTTATAGCACTAAATGATATTTCAATCCGAATTATGAAAACATGTCCAGATCACTTTGCACCCTAAAGATGATTATATACTCCTTTTGATATGGGTTTATACGTCCATACATAACTGTCATGAAAATAATGTCACAAAGAAAATAAAGGTTATTTTTAAAACCTGAAACCGTGAAAATGGACTTGACAGCTTTGTTTGATTCACAATTAAATGGATTTCAATCTTATGCAGCAGCAGTAAAATATATGATGATACATGATGTACGGAGATGAGCAAAATGTATTTTAAATACGTATTTATTACTTTTGAGTATTTCATAATCGCAGTTTTTGGCTGATGCAAGTGAATCGTATGACATCATGTGATCCATAGACGAGTCTTAAAGGGATAGTTCACCCAAAAATCACAATCCCGTCATTAATTACGTGCCACTCCTGTAAGACCTTCGTTCATCTTCTCTAGCGACATGAAGATATTTTTAATGAAACCCAGAGCTTTCTGACCCTCTACAGTCAGCCATGCATCAAGTGATCCAATGTTATGAAGTGAGCGAGTACTGTTTGCACAAAAACAAAACAAAAAAATCCACTTAATTTATGAAAATATTATCCAAACACACGTGTGTGGTACTCTAGTGAACACTCACATGTGTGTCTTTTATCGCGTGAACAACACAGACGTGCTGTGATGCTCTCCTCAACACAATGCAGATCAATACTTTCATAAAGTTGTAAATTATGTTTTTTTAACTAACGCTTTAATTAGTCCATAGTTCATTCCAACTGGAGAAGAAGAAAAAAACACAATGAAAGAAGCTGTTTTGTTTCTCTTTCTCTAAACTCCAGTAATACGAAATGTAACCGCACTGACTTTTTCACTTCATATGATTGCTTTTTCAAATTACAAATTATTTGCATCTTAATTAAATACATCTGATGAGCAAAATCCTTTTAGCTGTATCTGTGCCCATCTCTGTAGATATAGCCTGCAGATTTCAGGAAATACAGCAGTAAATGTTGGTGTTTCACAGGCATCTGTGAAGTTTCCAGCATTGTTTCTAAACTGATGTCAAACAAAGCTGTAAGCGTCGCGGTCACGTGACTGCTCGCGGATCCCAGCACTCACCGCTCAGGGAAGGACGAAGTAAAAGATGAGGAAAAGAATGACATCGAACAGCAGAAACATCCAGAAATCAAACCAGTACGAATGTTTGGGCAGAGCCGGCACGACGCCGCGTGAGTCCGCCATGATCGCACACACTTCCCGCTTCCGGGGTCACGTGCGTCACGCGCGTTTCGTGCTTCCGGTGCATTACACAATAAAAGTCCCCGAAAACCCGCTCGCTCTCTCACTCATTCAAGCGATATGAACATTCACAGAACGTCCATCAAAGTCAAGTCCATATGATTTTTACAGCACTTTTCACAATAAACATTAGGCTCTTTCAAAGCGGCTTTACAGAGAATTGAGATGTGAATGCTTATAGTGTCTAAATATCTTCATCGCTGTATTTAGCGGATAGAGCTGGGCAATAATACACCGTTCACACAGAAACAGCAGGGTTAACATTTGTACAAGAACTAATAAACTTAATTTAAATCCCCTCACTCCTAAGAGCAGTTTATAGCTCTTGCTTGAAGGTTAATAGCATCTAAATGCTATTATGCTTTAGCTCTTAAGACTGCTGTTAAGTCAATGTTAACAGCACTTACAAGTGACCATCACAACTATGCATGTTTATAGCATTTATATAAATGTTTGAATTGTAATGTGCATATTGCACTTATATGAACAGTGGTTAAATGAACTATTATCTTTAATGAACAACAATGGCATTTCAACAAATGCTGTTAGCGTTGAAATAGCACTTGAATGAACGTTAATAACTCTTAGAATGAATCCTCGCACTGTTATCATTAATTTAAGGTTTATTAGCATTCACACACTCATAAGAGCAGCTAGTATATACTTACCTCAGCACATAGTCAGCATAAACACACACAGAGTATAAAAATACACGCGGAGCACCGCTAATGCGTCTACAGATGGCTAAGCAGCTCTTAAATTGTGAATGGTTGGACCTCAGATGTGTTTTAAAGGCCGTTTGTTTTAAACAGCGGCCCGTTCTGATGGCACGGATCTCAACGTCTCACTAAACAAATGTGTCCTCACGGCGGGAACAGCAGCACAAAAACAGGTCATGAATGTTTAACGGCGAGGTGACAGACTGCGCTAATATGTGCCGCACACTTGGATGTTTGAGAGCATAAACAGGGAGTTTTCATTCCGAATGTGAGCGATGCCATTATTCCTCAGAAATAGAAACATTAAAGAGGTTTTATTGATGGCACTTAGTCTTTAAAGAATATGTGGATATATGCCCCAAAGACAATGCACACCAATTATAAACTTGACTGATCATTCGGCTGCAGAGTTACGTGTGTTTTTCAGTTGTAGCGCCACCTATGGGCAGAATTGGGCGCAATTTGGTGTGCGTCCTCAGAATGTCCAGTTGTCTTTCTATGTTAAGTTTTGTTGAGTTTAAGCTTTGCGTTTGGCAGATAGAGGACAAAGTGACCAATGTTAAATATTATATTGTTATTATAATGTTATATTAACAATTGCAATCTTAATAAAGCCAAATTATAGCTACAGCCTCCTTCTGTTCATAAATCAGAAACCAGGTGTTTTCTGCTAGCGTCTGAATCGTGTTTCTAATAATTTTATTCCCTGATCATAATCTCATTACTTATGTGACAGAAATGTAACGCAAAGCAATGAGGATTTCTGAGGGCTAATGTTCAGTAGCACAATCCCGGCTGATTACCAAATTAACAACACATGGACACGGGATGTTGATCGACGTCTAAATGATTTGATGATGTGAGATGCAGGAGAGTGTGGAGTGAAAACTAGCACAGCTAGATGAGAAAGGTCATGCATTGTGCTACATCTGTGGCTTCGTGTGTGAAAGTCACGAGGAAAAGGCACAATTCTGTTACTACAGAATAAAAAAAGGACACACTTTTCATTAAAAAGTTATTTTCTCAAGCAAATTCATGAAGTGTTGTTGCTCTGATGGTGTCATGTAAACTAAAGGCCCATTTACAACAAGAATGATAACTGTAAATAGGCCTAACTAGCCTACAAATATAATAATAGGCCAATATGTGTAACGCTCAGACTTTTAGTATGTTTCTCACTGTTCCTGTTTTGTTCCTTGACCTAGTTTTCCATGCTCCATTGATTAGTTAATTCTGTTCACCTGTGTTCATTAATTATCTCAGTAGTTCCCTTTCTGTTCTGTTCAGTCCTTTGCCGGTTATTGTTTATGATGATGTTTGGTTATTTTGTGTTGGTGCTACCCTTTACTCCTGGATTACTTGTGTTTATTCTCCTTGGATTTATCATTAAAGACTGTTTCTTGTATATATATATATATAAAATACATATGCAATAATACAATAATTGTATCTATAAAGAGAATTATAGGCTAATGATGACAATATAGGCATCCACACCCGCAAAAATGGCTGCAAAACTATTTTAGATTTATTTACATCCGATAATGGTTTTTATTATAATTGAGCCTTTTTATTTATTTTTATTTTTTCTGTTTTTTGTAGTTACATTTTTAGGAATTTTATTATGTGCTTATATCATTTTATTAGTTTTTATGTCAGTTTTACTTTTAGTTTTACATATTTACATATTACTTATTTTACTCATATTTAGTTTTTACTTATTTCCAGTTAGTAATTTTGATAATTCAACTTTACAGTCCCTTTACTCCTGGATTACTTGTGTTTATTCTCCTTGGATTTATCATTAAAGACTGTTTCTTGGATACTCCTGCATCGTGCGCTTTATATTAGCACCTCACGTAACAATATGTAAATGTATATAAAATATGCAATTACAACTTATTTATTTATTTATTTTATTTTATTAAAAAAAAATTTTTAAGTGATTCCAATGTTATCAATATGGGCCAGTTGGAGTATATCCTACTTTAACTGCTCAGCTCTAAATGCAGACGTATATCTGCTGATGCACGAAGATAGTAAGATCATGATTTTCTGTTAATATTCTGAACCAATGCGTTATGAAAAGTGCTTTAAACATAAAATGGACTTGACTTCATAAACATGTTTGTAAATAAGATTAAAATTTGTGTCCAGACCACTGAATTATTGAAAATGATGTTGTGGTCTGATTACCTCCTCAGCGGTGCATTAATTTTCAATAATCTGTCAATGCGTCCTTCGTCTCTCTCGGTTCTGTCCAGTGAAACCCATTTGTTTTTAAAGCTCAACATAAAGATGCAATGGCTCATGTGGACCGTCTTTAATATTCCTCTCATATTCTCATTGATCAGCCAGAGATCTTTACAGATGACGCTAAACGCCGGCGTATCAATGTGTCATTGTTAACATTCATCTGATTTCTCCGGACCTCTGTACGGTTCATCCAGCATCCCGGCGTCTAGACAGACACAGACTGTGCTATAATCGAGCTAAGAACCGGATTACCAGTCGAGGCCCAGATTCAAACCCGGACCGTCAGGCCAACAAGCAATGAAATGAAGTAGAAAACATGCTGCATTTGAAACTCTGAGCCGATGTTGTGAGTAAAGCCTCCTCTGTAAAGGTGAAGAGACGCTTGAACAGGATCACTAAAGAACACTGGAAGTCTTGTCTGTGTCCAGATCAAGTCGAGATCCAGACCGAGGTCATGTTTGTGATCTCAAGCATATAAAACACACATAAAACACGGATGATTAATAATTAAAGCATTAGGAATTCACAAACTTGCATTACGGTGTAATTTGATGAGGTTTTCACAATGTTGTTTTTGTTAAATGTTGATACGCATTTAAATATTAGCAGTAATGTTTGAATATTTGGTTGAATTTAGCATTTTTTTTTTGTCAACTGAAATATTGTTTTTGCTGACCATTTTAGTACTTAAGGTAATGAATGTGGCAACAAATTATTGACTACATTTATGGGATATATTTGTCAACAAAACAAACAAATATGACTAAATATAGTTGTAAGTGACACAGCCATACATATATTATTTTTAATATTATAATACAGTGAAAATAATTGGTGGTGACAAAACTTTCACTCAGAAATTGCTAGTAAATTTCACAAATAATTACAAAAAAAAAAGAAGTAGTAAGACTTAAATAGCAAATTCCTAAGCTTTATTTATTATTTATTTATATTTATTTATTCATTCACTCATTCATTCATTTATAATTTTTACAGTGTATGCGACTTGTGTGTCTCCTGAATTTGTGTGAATTAAAAAGAGACGAATAATATTGGAAAGCATTATTTTCAGTCATGTCTAGCAACTTGACAAATATATTTTTTAATAACATTATGGCATATAAACTTTAAGGCAACATTTAATGACCTATACTCATTTTGGAGATCACATATTTCTTTGCAAACTGATTATATTTACAATAATTTTACATTAATTAAATTAATTATTTTCTATGAAATTCTTTAAATAAATGTGAAGCTATGGAACCATTTACATAAACTTCTAAACTATGAGACCTGAAAGGATTTCTTACGCTCTGATGGACGACATTAGTATTACAGCCTTCATCTGCTAAAAACCATTTTGGTGGACCATTCAGATTTGACATTATATGCTGCTGAAATTTGATTGGCTGCTGTCATCCATGTTTGTTTGCTTATCCGAGTAAAATTGAAAAAATATGTGGACATATGCCCCAAAGACAACGCACACCAATTATCAACTTGACTGATCATTCGGCTGCAGAGTTACATGTGTTTTTCAGTTGTAGCGCCACCTATGGGCAGAATTGGGCGCAATTTGGTGTGCGTCCTCAGAATGTCCAGTTGTCTTTCTATGTTAAGTTTTGTTGAGTTTAAGCTTTGCGTTTGGCAGATAGAGGACAAAGTGAGCAATGTTAAATATTATATTGTTATTATAATGTTATATAAACAATTGCAATCTTAATAAAGCCAAATTATAGCTACAGCCTCCTTCTGTTCATAAATCAGAAATCTGGTGTTTTCTGCTAGCATATCAGCTACGAATCTTGTATGAACGGCTTTGACTGTTACATCTGCTCTGGAAAAATGCAAAACCTTAAATAATGTGAGACACAGCGGGATATTTTCTAACAGTAGAGACGCAATGCGGATGAATGAAAAGGTGCGCAGGTTCTCGAGACGCGTTTTTAAAAGTTGAACTTTGACTTTAGACACGGCATCTTAAATGCAGCGCTCATGTGCGAGACGCTGAAAAACGGCGAGACTCAAAACTTGAATGTTTACATAGATAAACAATTAAGAAACAGCACAATGGAACACAAAATCAAGAACCGACTATAAGTAGTGCACACAGGCAACTCAACACATAGTAGCAAGTTGCTAAGCTAACAATTCAATATTATAAAAACGGCCGTAACATGCTAAGCTAAAATAGGGTAGGCCTACTGTAATGAACAAAACTTCACCCATAAATATTGCATACCAATAAACTATTTCTGTATTGAACAAGTATGCAGCTAATGTTCTCACAAGGTTCTCTCAAAGTTATGAACAAACGTTGTTCCACGTTAATAGAACGTTATCTTGTCTTTAAGGTTCTCATAATGTTCTTAAAATGCTAGAACAACAATGTTATTTATACATCGCTCATGGAATTTTTTTTTTCCTGAAATATTTAGTTGGACATTCATCTAAAGTTTTTTTTTAATGTTATTTTTTGTTTCAGAACGTTCCGAGAACATTCAAAAGTAACGTTCTCATGACGTTTGCAAATGAACTGTTCTGTTAATGTTCAAACAACCTTTTAACCAGAGAACATTCAAAATATAACGTTTTCATAACATAATGAGAACATTCTTAGAACATATTTTTGTTGTTAGCACAAAACATTACTTATACATCACTTTCCTGAAATGATGATAAATATTCAAATGGCACATTCCCTTATTGTTTGCATAACCAAGCAAATGTTAAGGATAAAAAAACCTTGCAGAACATATTTTTGTTGCCTGTGTGGGAACCTAAATTTCAATCACAAAGGTTGTATTATTGTTTTTCCTCTTGATGAATGCATTAGATATTGTAAAGCCAGTTCCTCTATTTTAAGTAATCAGCACTGACAAAAGCTCTCTTACTTTAAAAATCCAGTGGACTAAACGGTCAGCGTGAGGAAATCTGAGGCCCTGAGGCGAGAGTTTGTTCTTATCGGTTAATGAACACAGCCGGCGGCGCCGCAGACAGAGTCTCAGTGCATTAGCAGCAGCTGCAGGGGCCAAACCAACACCTGCAGAGAATAAAACTCTTCATTTAGATCAATATTCACATCATTAACCTCTACTGGCCCTACACTAATGGATCAATACAGAGAGAAAAGAACAGCAGGACGAAGAGACGAGCGCGGGATGCTGAGGCCGGGATAACGTTAACGTCACGTAAGAGCCAGAGCGGCTATCAGAGGTACGCTGGAAACACTTTGCCCTTTTCTGCAAGACTTCTGCACAAAACACTGACGATCCTTGACCTGTGACTCAGACAGTTTGAGAAAAGGGAAAAGTCTGGAGAGATTCACATCTGACACCCTGTTGTGTATTTGGGGTCACAGTCTGTTCTGATACGGTTCTCGTACTCACGGAAGCCGTTTAGATGATTATTATTTGAATGCATTATTTACTGAATTACTTACATGAGGAGGAATTGAGAACAGAGCGAAGAGTTATTGAAAATAATGCGGCGATAACATTAAACAGCATTCATTTTCAATCATTTAGACACACAAACAAAATAATGGTAACCATCAACAAATAAGTGTAAAGATAACCTCACAACACATCAAATAGCTAACGATAATGACGGAACACAGAAAAAAAGTAGCAAACAGCGAAACAATAATCAGTAAATATACATGTATACATACAGTATATACACAAACACACACTCACACGTATGCGTACATACAGACAAACACAAATCTACAAATATACATACAAACAAGATGAAGGTCGATGCGTCAGCTTTCTCAAACCCTGTGGGTATGTGATGTGATTCTGGTTATGAGAGCGAATGGTTTAAGAGAAGCAAGCTTCATGAGAACAGAAGTGATTGTTTGGTCTCTCAGGTCTGATTCTCCTGGGAAACATATGGTTTTAATGGCCTGTTTTATTGTTAATGATACAGGGGCTTCATCAGGCACAGAATGAAATCATTTGTTTCAGGAATCAAGAAGAGACGAATGCAGCACTAACAGCCTCCGCTGACGGTCGAGTCGAGCCGTTATAGCACACGCTTGGCAGCGGTTATAAATTTCACCCGTAATTTTGTGTAACACTTGACTGTGGAGGATGAAGTTTATTAAAACTGTTTTATAGCTTCATTTTGTTTTCCGCACCTGAGCGAGTCACGTCTGATACGGGGATCTTTATTTTGTCTTATTAGCTCTTTTGCAGATTGTTTGTGCGGTGATGGATGATGGATTTCATCTCGGTAGATAAATGTTTCTCGCTGATTATAATTTTAAATGTCCTGCTCATTGATAAGCCTATTAATTTGCCCATTGATTTGAACTATGCAAAGATTATATCACTTGCATTTAGTATTGTTTCTTCACTGCTGTCCGCGTGAAGATTCCAGCTACCTAAGAGCTGAGGACTGGAGGGCTTATTTAGTGCCTCACAAGAAAACCAAATGAAGCAGAAAATTCAGTTTAAATATACCCAGGGTTCATTTAAAAGCACACCAGTCCAACTTTCTCAATAAGATGCTTTTTCCTCGCAGGATAAACTCACCATCATTAAGCCTGGGTTTCTGGAAGGTTGCCAGAGGGTTGCTAGAATGTTGCCAAGGCATTGCTATGCAGTTGCTAGGTTGTTCTGAGTGGTTGCTCGGATGTTTCTGTGTGGTTTCTAAAGTGTTGACAAGGTTGTGGGTTCGATTCCCAGGAAATGCATTCACTGATAAAATGTACATCTTGAATGCAATATAAGTTGCTCTAGATAAAAGCATCTGCCAAATGCATAAATATCATATGATCCCAAGTGTCTCTTTTCAGAAATTCCAAACTCACTTTATCCCGTACTTTACACTCTATTCCACAATTGAAGCTCTGTTCATGTATGCAATACATTCAAAGTCCTTTGAGGTCATCTGAGAGCGCTATGCAATATGGATTGATTTTACAATATAGTGCGGCTTTCCTTGTATGGTAAAGAGTGTGAAATTTTGTCATGTACACCAGGAAAGACTAGACAAGTCCAGGGCCACTTTTTAGTCCCAGTCCGTCCCTGCATTCAGGTGTCAATGAGAAAAGACAATGAACCATAAACAGTGCCAGTGCATGAGTTTCCAAAACTGCTTTACCTTTGTGTTTAATGAAGTGAAAGTACGTAAATCAAATAAATGTGAATGTTGCACCACAAGCAAGTGGAATACAGTTTCTCATGCATGTCAGTCAACTAGAACATCAAATTGCAAAACACATTAGCATAAAAAGACCCTTCCTCTAGCTCTCCACTCGGCGCTGGCACCAGGGAGGGGTGTCAAAAACACAAAACACCTGTTGTGCAAAGCAGTGAAGCGTGCACTTTAATTTTATCAGGCTGCGAACAATCGCTCATTAGAGTCAAGAGGGGAGAAAGAGGAGGAGGAAAAGGAGATGAAATCATTGGAGCGAGCCGCACGACGGCAGATAGAGCCGTACAAAACACCCTCCGAGAACACAGCCGAGAGAAACCGGTTCAGCGACTGTGTCGACACTAATGTAGGAGAAGTTGTGCGTGATTCCACGATCTTACATGTGGCCTTTCGAAAGACATCAGAAGTTCTAGAACTCGAGAGTTGTGATTGTGAAGAGGTTTGACGTCGACTTGGGCCTGTCGAAAACCTGTCATGGAGTATGTTTACGGGCGTAGATTATTTCTGAATGCTACAGCATAAGCTCAACCAGCAGCATTAAAGAGGTTGAGTCAAAACGATTTGCTGTGAAGCTCACCATTACGCCTCGAATGCTATTGATTGAGCTTGACTTGTGTTGAACCCAGAGCATGTATTTAAATCAATCTGATTGCAGATGCTGACCATGCTGTTACCTTGCGATCCTGGGCAAATATCGGTTTACACTGCATGCATTTGGAACACAATTTCACAATGCAAATAACATTACGAAATAAGCAAGAAGCTGTTTGAAACCTGTGAGAGGCAACCCAGCATGAGAGCAGAGTGTGTAATTACCGTGTTTAACGCATAGCAACATGCCATTTGAAGTTTTCTTCTTATGTTGCTAACTCATCGTTAACAAAAAGCCGAGAATTAGCTTCCTGAAATCTTGAGTAAAAAATATAAACCTCCTACATATAAATCACCAACTGCACTCTGAAAAATAAAGGTTCTTTACTAGAACCTTTAACATGGAATCTTTATAGTGGAAAATGGTTCTTCAAATTGCTAAAATGTTCTTCACACTAAGAAAAACAATGGTTCTTTTAAGAACTGATCACTGAAAGGTTCTTTAGGGAACTCAAAATGGCAATGCTGTGAAAACACCCTTTTGGATCCTTTATTTTTAAGAATGTACACATTTCTGGTTGACTTCTATTGCACTGTGGGTTTACATTACAGTTTTTCTTCCGTTAACTAATTTAATATCTGCAGAACCTTGTTCAAGGTCAGACTGTTAACAGATTATGTAAATGTACACTGTACTGTATATATTAAGGTATAACATCAGAACTATCAACTAGTATAGAATTCGCCTGGTATCACCAATTTTATAATGGCTTCAACTTTTGCTATTTCTGTCATATTTATGATGCATTTCTCATTTCTTATCTTGGATGGCATGGTGGGTAACACTATCGCCTCCCAGCAAAAAGATCCCTGGTTCGAGTCCTGGCTGAACCATGTGGAGTTTGCATATTCTCTCCATCATGGCTTGGGTCAATCCAAAGACAATCAGGTGAATTTGAATGCAATCATGAGTCTGTACTCTTGAAAAATAAAGCTTTACAGTAGGTTTGCACCTACAATCAGTAGATTATTGAAAAGTAGACTTTACTGCGTCTTTAGGCTCGATGTGTGGTTATGAAGTGATTTCAAAGTAACCTCCGTTGGGTGGCGATGGGAGTTTTACAGTTAATTTGTCAGTGTCGTGAGTTTGACAGAGTGTATGATCGCTGGTTGAAGAGGAGGAAGAAGCCACTGTAATGACTCTGAGGAATTAATGGCCAGAGATAAAAGCTAGCAGAAATCTCATGAGTTCAACATGAGTCCATTTCCATATCTCAGGCTTTACAGGGGACACAAAAAGGCGCCCGCAGTTCCAGCACGGCGAAATAAATTCCTCCCCTGAACGATTCATCTCCGTAATTAACCGGATTGAGGTGGAACTACATTTACAGTCCAGACATATTCTCTCCGACCGAAGCGACTTCGGAGAAAGTGCATGTGTCCCTGCTCGACACGATTGGAATGGAGTCGCGTGGAAAGGATCAGCGGGGAGTCGGCAGATGAACGTCGAGGTCGTTTGTAATGGTTACAGTCTGGGTTTGGTCTTTCTGCAACATCAAGAAATCAACGGAGAGATATCTGTGCATCAAATCTGATGACACCAATCCCTCAGCCTTCCCCCAGAATCCATTGTGTTTTCAATTGTCTCATCTAGCGTCCATAAAGAGAGATGGGGTGCCTGCTGGGCGGGAGCAGTGCGGCAAATTGAAAGTGTAATTTCTAACAATATGAGACCCAGCAGTTGGGAAATCGATTGCCTCAACACTTCACTGTGTGTGAGTGTGTGTGTCTCTTGTCAATGAATGCAAAGCAAAGAGGGAAATGGAAGTTTGGTTCCAAATAAATAAGATGACTCTAATGGACGGGTAAATGACTTTGGCCCGGGGTTACTGTGGCTTCGCTGCATAAAGCCCATTTGGACCCGTGGCACTCAGCATCCGTTTGCTCATCTGCGAGCTCCCACTGAGCTGCATCACCCTCCATAAATTAATTGGAAAATAAAGCGCCAGAAAGACATTTTCGTTTTACTGACGACACTGATTGACATTCTGTGGGTCTCTTCTGGATCTCTGGGGTTTATTTCCACTGGGATTTTTACAGCTTTTGACGTGACAGTAACCTTTGCGTGGGTCTGTTTTTTCTCGTTTAAATCTGAATGCATGGTTTGTATGGAAATGCAACTGCTTTTGGAAACATGGGGTGCATGCTACAGCAGTAACATAATCCTCCTACCTTTACCACTGTCTTCTCTTACATTTATTTACAACACCAATTATTTTAAAAGAACCATTTCAGTAAGGAAACAAGACTTAAGCTAAAGAAAGCAACTGTCTATGTTCAGTAAACTTCATCAGAACCGAGGACTTATTTTTCTGTGAAATATGATACGTTTTGGCCAAAGTAGTTTTCATGGAGTTTCCATTCGCCATCCCGCTTTATGCACAAACATTCTCCCAACAACCTCAAAATATGTTCCTAGCACTGATCATTCACATCATTCCCACAAACAACATGTCTCAGCCTTCAAGCACCCTTATTATGACTTTCCATCTCATTGTAACACAGCTTTCACCATTCAGATTTTAAACACCAGCGTTAAACCACTCCGCACTGCATTCTCACAATACTAACCTCTGACTCTCTAGTCCAAACACTGTCAGTACAAATCCTGAGGCCACGACTTCACTCATTAACATGGCAAAAATGCACCCCAGTGTGACATAAGACTATTTCTCTGTCTCCCTCACTCTCTCTCTCTTGGCACACATGTGCACGGATAATGGCACACAGATTTGATCCTTTCTGAAAGAGGGCCAAAGGCCTGTGGGTTTCCTGCTGCTCTGCCAGCCTTGGATTCCTCTGCCTCCTTTTTCATATGGACGATTAAACATCTCCCTGCTTTCCAGTGCACTGTCAGAACCCACAACCAGAGCAGGCCTAATATGTCTGGATAACACACAGCCCCACCACAGCAATGCATGTGATCTCACACACTAAATGCTTCCATCCTGCCGTGGTTGAACTGTGTGTCCACTCGTCTCTCTCTGACTGTTTATGTCTTGTGTTTTTTCATGGCAGTGATGTGAATGCAGTTAGCTGAAGAGTTCTGTAACAGGGACAAAGCCTTTCTGCTCTCCATGGAATCTCGCTGGTCTGGTGGGCTGGACAAGAATGAATCCCTGGTCTCTGCTGATTGGTCCAAAACGATCCTGTTTAATATTCTTAGTCTATGTTGATTGGTCAAGAATGTCCCTGGGGCCGGTTGCACCAGCTGGATGTACACCCGGTTGTAAGACTCGTCTGGATGTAAAATGTGCTTTAAGTCGTGCGTAGAATTAATACCTGTTGCACCATCTAGGCATAGTGCTACGTCTGAGACTAAGGGCCATATTTTAACGATCTAAGTACATGGTCTAAAGCGGACGGCGCAGGTGCACTTAGGGCGTGTCCGAATCCACTTTTGCTAGTTTAGCGACGGGAAAAACACATGGTCTACAAGGGATGTACCTATTCTCTTAATGATAACTGCATTGGGCTGAATCTAGCAAAATACACTTGCGTCGTGCCTGGCGTCACATTGCGCCGGGTGTATGATAGGGCCCTAAATCTTACGCCAAGTCAAAGGTAGGTGTAAAGAGAAAAGTCATGATTTGCTCAGACACTATTTTTTAGGATTCATGTCTGTGAATCAGTTATTACTGCAGACGTGAACTGTAATGTGTATGGTCTTTTATACACTGCTGACAGTAATTGACCCAACACAAAATATATTTCTGTATGTAATTATGCAGTAAAATATCACATATGATCTGGGATCTTGCTTGAAGGGACAGAATAAATGCTTGGAAATATTTCACGTCTTTAAGTCCATTCATTATTTGTAGTGTACCTGCGATCCAATAATCACAATAACTTTTGTGCTTCCTCACTTTTAATCAGAAATAAAGTATCAGCTTTCAAATTCTGTCGATTTTATCACAAAATACAAACTATAAATGTGGTTTTGACGCTCCTTAATGCGGCGTTCGCTGTTGAAAGAAACAGAACTACTTACTGAAATGAATGACGTTTCATGTAATCACTCAATCTGTTTTCCAACTACGCATGAACAATGTCATGTAAAGTCACATTTACCTCAGGAAAGACATTCATTGTACATAAACTCAATAATCAGCTAGAAAAAATAACTCTAGAGAGAAGTGTTGTATTGCATTCATTATATTTTACTTAATCTGCCGCCTTCATTTTTAATGTTTGTTTGAAGAACTATGTCATGAGAATGTGCAGGGAGACTTCAGACAGAAAAACGCAGACTTGTTAGGAAATGTTTACTCAATGAAATCATCGGTGGCTTCACTTGTTATGACGTCTTGAGCAATTCATTTCTTTATTAATAGTAGTTGTAGCCATTGCAGCATGAATGTCGTCTGCAGGAGAATGTGTTAGTGTGGACGCGGACAGAGCTGCGCCTGGTCGTAGTTATAGTTGGTGCAACAGGTGTAAATATTTATCGTGAAGCTGGACATTGCAAAGCCCAGTGTAGGGCTTACACCCAACTTTTTTTTTTACGTCTAGCTGGTGCAACCGGCTCCTGGTCTCTACTGATTGGTCCAAAACAATCCTGTCAATCAACCTAGTCTATGGTGATTGGTCAAGAATGTCCCTAAATAATGTTCATGGTCTCTGCTGACTGGCCCAAAACAATCCTGTTTAATATTCCTAGTCTATTTTGATTGGTCACAAATGATTTTGTGGAATGTCCCTGGTCTTTGATGTTCGGTCCAGAATGAATCAGTAGCATTGTCTTAGTCTCTGCTGATTGGTCAAGAGATTCCCTGGTCTCTACTGATTGGTCCTTAATGATCCTGTGGAATTGTCTTAGTCTCTGCTGATTGGTTAAGAATGTCCCTATGAAATGTCCCCAATATCTGCCGGTTGTTCCAAAAATATCCTGTCTCATCTCCCGAGTCTCTCCCTGGTGTGTGCCGATTGATGTAGAAAATCCTTACAGAGTCTCCGTGGTCTCTGCTTATGAATGATTGTTGTTTTGGACAGTGGTTTGGATGCTCTTGTTACTGTTACAGCACAAACGTTTGGCAGAACTCAAGTCTGATTTAATGATCTGCTTTTTGGCTCAGCATGAATCCTCCAGCAGTTTATTTGGTGAAATATGTCTGACATAATAATTGTCTTCCTGAACTCCCGATCGCTGAGGTTCGGTGCATTCCATCCAATTATGGTCAGGTTTACAAGAAAACCCCAAAACTGAGCAAGGTCAGAGAGCAGGACCAGTGCATGTGTTCTCAGTGTGGGAACGCTCTGGATTTGGCATTTATGAGCATTTGAAACCAGTGACAGCATCTTTAGGATATGTGGAAGCCCAAAACTGTTGGGTGTTGGGTCAAGGGATCATAGAGAGGAAATCAATTTTGGGTTAAACAATGTGTTGCCCGCCACTGTCCACATGAGACCTGAGGTCAGAGCTGCAGAATTTCTGCCAAAGCTAAAACAGATATAGAAATCCATCTGACCACCTTCAGAGTGCAGCAGGACACAAAATCGATTAAACAAACAAGAAGCAAAACAAACTATGATATAAAACAGCTCCAAGAGCTTCCGTGTGTCTCTTGACCCTGATTGGTCGAGTGTGGAGGAAGTCTGAATCAAATGAACATTTTCAGAAAACGCTTTTAAACCCACAGCCTGCGGTGGGCTCCATAGCCCTCTCCTCCTTTATCTAGCTTGCGTGGCGCTCTCCTTCCTCTTTGTCTGCTGTGAATAGAGCGCTTCTTTGGAGAGAAAGACACAGAACTGTTAAATTGTAGAAGAGGAAGACAAGGTCACGGCTGCCTGTGGCCAGAATCACAGCACGAATCTCACAGACACACAAACACACTCAATAATAGGAATTTGGCCTCAAATTAATTCTGCATCATCAAATTGGACTCTTTCTAGTAGTGTCTACTTTATATTTTCAGATAAACAATAGATTAGTCACTCGATTTTAATATAAATAATTACGATATGCCAATTAATCAATCAAATTATTCCTTTATTCCAGTAGATGTGTAAATCATTAAAAATAAACCAGTATACAGTTCATATTGCTGATAATCATGGATGGATGTTCGTGTATTCTCTCCGTGATATTTTGAATGAAATACAATGACATTTTAACAATTTCAAGTGTGACTTAAGTGTCCTCAGTGTCAGAATACATTTTTGGACCAGTGTATATCTGAATGTTTTATGCAAGCACTAAAAATTAGAAAGCTTTACAATGGTGCACATTCTGCAGCATAAGAGATCTGTGAAAGACAATCTAAAGAGAGATGGAAGCTCATAATGTACTGAATAATGACTCTATTTATACATAAAATAAATATGTCTTTCTAAAGATGGATGCGTCCAATGATCTGTTTAAGGCCACGGCGGTTCGCTGCTGTAATCACACATCTCCATCTACTGAGCTTTATCTATTTATCACTTGCTGCACTCCTGAATGCTGAAACCACATTTTCACATAATGTGAGTTGCAAGGACTTCAATGAAGCAGGAGCCATTCTCATCGTGGATTTCTGTATGATTGCGAGTATTCTTTCACACAAACATTTCTTTGAGGGCTAATAAATTGCATTGGGATGTCTGAAGCTGAAGTTTAAAATTTAAATGGACCATATAAGTCGTGCGCTTATGTTTATTTAGTCCACTGCAGTTTGCACACACATTCAGCCTGTCTCTGGGTGATTTATAATGCATATTTTTATGATTCTGTATGTATTACTTTCAACCATGACCGCTGTACATTTGTGCATAATATTTCACCATCAGTAACTAGAGAACCAGAGCGTTTTACGAAGGATCCTGGATGAAATGAGCTGTCCAATGTCTTTCCACATCTAAGAGCTTAATTAATTCATCCATTAATCAGATCATACACTCGTTAGAGAGCAGTAACATTTAAAACCGATGTTCATCTGGATTTTCAAGCTAATTAAGTGTGAGAGATGAGCTCAGAGACCTGAAATCATTTTATTTGTTTAATTTAGAGTTCCTCTGTAGTCTGGTATTACACCGCTAGACTTTCTGAGCCAACGACTTCAAGAAAACACTGTATCAGGATTCACAAGATGCTGTTTTACACACACACTCACACACACACACACACACACACACACTCACACACACACACACACACACACACACACACACACACACACACACACTCACAGAGTGAAGTGGCAGTTTAACGCTCATGGGTTTTGACCTGAATGACCAGTAGAGTTACTGAGACTGACACTGGCCTCCTGCGACGCTGACCTGATGCTGGAGCTTCACTTCAGGTGAAAAAATGTGTGCTACACGAGAGCATAAGACATTACACAGAAAAGCTCCTAATAAACAGATAGAGCCTTTACAGATAATGAATGAATAAAAGTTTCATAAGCAAATTTCTATTCATTTAGATGGACACCAAAATGTACAATATAAATGTACAGATCAATGAAACATTGAAAATACACTACCATTCAGAAGTTTGAGGTCAGTAACGTTCCGTTTTTATTTGTTTATTTATTTTTTTTCTTGAATTTGGAAATACATCTGTACTTTTATTCAGCAAAGATGCATTGATCAAAATTGAAAGTGTCAGTAAAGACATTTATAATGTTGCAAAAGATTTTTGTTTCAAATAAATGCTGTTCTTTTGACATTTCTATTCATCTGTGAACCCTGAAAAATAAAATGTATCACGGTTTTTCCATAAAAATATTATGCAGCACAACTGTTTCCAACATTGATAATAATCAGAAATGTTTCTTGAGCAGCAAATCAGCATATTATTATGATTTCTGAAGATCATGTGACACTGAAGACTGCAGTAATGATGCTGAAAATACAGCTGCGCATCACAGAAATACATTACAGTTTAACAGAGATTCTCATAGAAAACAGCTGTTTTAGATTGTAATATTCACTTTTTTTACTGTTTTTGTGATCAAATAAATGCAGCACTGTAAGGTTGAATTTAATCATTAAAGCTCAAAAACTACTATATAAAGTGACACTGTTGTCACTTTAACAGCAAACCACACCCATTTACCCCATATTTTGAGGTTAATTATATTAACGTTATATATATATAAAAAAAAAAAACATGACTCGCAAATAATTTCTGTGTCTATAGATAAATACAGTACATAGGCATTATGTTTCGGATGCTGTCAGCATGCTGATATTGTACATTTCAATGTCTTTTTAAATGTACTAAAATGCACATGTGCTAGAATCACGTACACATGTGTATGAATACTACTGTGATCAGGCTGTAATGCGAGCATTAGTGACAGTCGCTCACAGATAAAGCCTCTTGATTTCTGTGTGATGAGATCGCGCCTGATCACTGACGCCTTCAACGCAATCTCACGAAGACTCGCTGGAATCACGCTAAAATACTTCAGAGCGATGATTTATTTCAAATGCAGAGTTTCGCCCTTAAATAAGAAAGTTTGTGGCAGTTCACGGACAGCGAAGTCAGCGGAAAAGTGCAGCGAGCAATCAGTCCCATTCAAGCCCCATTAAACCCCATTGACTTCATGTAATCAGACCGCTTGTGCCGGGAACTCTTGTCAGCTCAATGTTATTTTGCATTTGTGCGTTCAACAAGGACAAACACAGCTCGCATCCTCACAGAGGACGGCCTGATGAGATGCTCATGTTTGGAAGAGCTTCCTAATATATGTATTTCCACTGTTCTAGCAAGTTTTCCTTCACATTTGTCTGAGAATTTGGGTCTTCAAACGTTATTGAATGTTGTCCTGAAGAACCTGCTCTACTTTTAAACAATCTTTTAAACAATCAGTAACCCTCCTCTAATCTGATTGGTGATATTCAGTCCAATAGTAGCACTCCAATTGCATTTGACTCCTTAAGCATTTTATGAATCAGTATTTATATATCTAAAAGCTCTAAGCTTTTTTAAACAAGATACATTTACACTGTAAAACATATCTTGGTAAATGTATGGTAGAATAATGACAGCTTTGGTTGGCAGAAAATATTGCAGGATGGCATATTGGTGCCTGAATATTTTATAACTTATATTCAGTATATTTTAAGGTTATACAGTTATAAGATATAAGCCATAATACAGGTGGCAAAACAGAACCATGAAGAATTAGACGTCATTGTAAGTGGTCTGATTATAAAACATTAACTAAAATAATGCAATAAACATTATCTAAATAAATAACAAACATATAACACAAAACACTTGAATGTAAATTAGAGTAAAAACACTAAATATTCAAATAAAACAATCATATGTGATGAATGGACTTCTGGGAAAGATCATTTTACAGTGTTTCTACCATATATTATAATTTTTAGTGGCAAAAGCCATACATTTTACAGTATTTTACAGTAAAATTATATTATACTATAATTATATTAATATATGATGCCATATTAAACCATTTACAGTTTGCCAACATATTAAGTTACAGTTAATCAATTAACGGATTTTACTGCTGCATTTTTTCATTCTTTTCTGTAAAAATTACAAGCATTTTTTAAAGTATTCTTACATACAGTAGTTTTACTTCTCAATTAAGTTTATTTAGTTTTGAGGATGCAATTATTATTATTTCTTAAATCATAAACAGAGTAAATTAGCTATCTGCTAGAAGCCTATGTGCAAAGGACACTTTTAAATTAAATTTCATGTAACCGTGTTGTTCTCCCTGTCAAATAAACAAATAACTACATAAATATGTTTTATTTCACTTTTGAAATTTGTACTTTGTCTTTCACAGCATCAGCTTTGCACGATCCAATGTCTGATTCAGTTATTTTCAAGATTTTATTTTTCTAATAAGCATATGAGTAAAATTACAGCTGATGCTTTTTTATTTATTTATTTAATGAATTAATTGTTTCACATTTATATAATGTATCCCATTTTGAACCAATAAATTGTGGCATATAATATTAAAGGGACCATACTTAAAAAAATAAATAAATAAATAAAATAAAACAGATTTTAGTTGCATCACAGCCATTAACCATGATTTGCTACTTTCTATTCTGTTTAAGAAGGTGTAAGATGAGTCATCAACATTTCTGGTCCATTTACCTGTAACAGAAAGATTGTATATTTTATAAGTTTATATTTAGTTTTTTTTTTTTTTTTTCAGTTAGCTCCACTAGCATATAGATGATTCAAATGAGTCTGTAAAATTAGCCACATTTACCTTGTAGCTTTTATTCGGATTAGCTACTTAATTTAGCCTTAACTGAACTCATTTCTCTTCTGTAGAGCAGCTGGTAGCTCAGCCAGATAAATTTTTTTTTGGAGTAGCTCGCCCAACACTGCGTATGCTAATGTGCAATATTCATAATAAGGAGACATCCCCGAAACACACAGGCACCAGTATTACAGACAAAACGCCCATTCACTGTCTCTCTCTCCCTGTCTTTGCTTCTCCACCACAGTCTTATCTGTTCTGCATGTGCACTAGTCTGATAGAGCCGCGAGCCATGCAGCAAGATAACACAAAATAATTAGTTAACATTCAGCTTACAGAGGGAGAGAGGAGGTTAAGACTTGGATAAGCACCCACAATGTCTGCAGCTAAATTATTTATACATTTTATCCAAATGAATACATGAGATGAAGCTGTGTGGGAGAGAGCTGGCTAGCGCCAGTGTGTGTGTGTGTGTGTGTGTGTGTGTGTGTGTATACAGACGCAGGCTTTGAGATAAGTGCGGTGAATAATGAGATCCTGACTTCCTACTTCTGCCTTTAGAAGAAAATTGCACAGAGCCGTCTGCTAATGCAGATACACCATCCCCTGCGAAACTCCCTCGCGCTCAGTAAGCGTCTAAAACACTGTCTGCACATGAATTATGATTTATTTAAATGTCGCCACAAATGTCCGGTGTAAGATTTTACCACCCGCCCAATCTTACCTTAAATGTGTAGTATCTAACTTATTAACGTTAGTTTCTGAAGGGCATTCACATGTTCATGGTTGGATAAATATGAACATCATTATCTCCTGCTTTAAAAATATATGAAATAAGGAAGAACAGTGCATATGGAGAAAATAAAGGGGCCCAGTACCGAGCCCTGCGGAACCTCTTTAAGAGGCAAAACTGGTTTCTCTTTATAAATCACATCACGCACACTCTTATCAGCCGCCAGGCTTCCCATCACCTCTATTCCCAGAATTCCCAGTAAATTCCCTCAGCACCTGCACACTGATAACAGGTTTAATCCCGCAAGCGGCAGCCAGAGGCGTGTCGTAATGGAACATGTGGATCTGAGGTGTGTACTTCTCGAAATGAACATTTTAGCTAGACACACGTGAAACTATTAGCTTTGTTGGCACAATGATCCTATAAATGCAAGACAAACTCAACAGTTAACCGTGTCATTCCTCTTAATGCAAGATGGCTGGCGGTGTCATGGTATAAATTGTGCAGCAAAGAAACAATATTCAACTGTGCTGCAGTCGATGCACTGTAAAAACCTGTTTTTTTTTGTTTTGTAAAATTAAGTTGTAAATAAAACAATGATTATTGAAGTACATTTTACAAGAAAATACCATTTCAGTCGTTCTACTTCAAAATTGAATGTTGATTTCAATAGGTTACTTGTCAATTAATTGTCATAATTTGTGAAATTTACTAGCAATTTCTGAGTGAAAACTCAGACAACACGGTGGGCATGATTAATTTACATTAATATGAATGAAATAAAAGGCAACTTAAGTGTACTTAAAGAGAGTACACTTTTAGGTGCACTTTGTTACAATATCAAATTAAAAGTTTTACATTAAAGTACTTTCTAAATGATTGTTTTAATAATCTTTTGCTGTGTTTTAAAGAAGTACACTTGTTTTGATGTGTTGACTATCATACTAAAGCACATGTAAAGCACTTGATTATAATTTTAACTGTAGTTAATTATTTAATATTACATTTAAATTTTATATATTTAAAATTGTAACTTCACTATTTAAAAAAAAATGTAATTACCAAGTTTCAATAGAAATAACATTAAAGTGTACTTTAGTTGATCATAAATGCTTGTCAGTACATTCAACAGTACTTTAAACATATTTCTGTCATAACTCTCGGAGGGATTGGCATGGTAATGTACATGACAATGTTAATGTATTTGGTCTTGGCGCAATAGATCTGCTACGCTGCTGCGGCAGAGCAAGTACCGAGAGCTACTGCCAATACATCCACAACATGCTGCTGTGAGCATGTAAGAAATACTGCTGCTGCAAATATAACATACATGAAATAACCCTCCAAAAAGCATGAGACATAGAAGGGATGTCCCCCCCAACAAGCAGATCTATCGCCAAGACACATGTACTGCTGCTGCTCCGAAGAGCAATGTGAACCGCATGTATTACTATCTATGTGTGCCTGGGCTACCATGCCGACCGGCTTAACACTAGTGGCCTATGACTATGTGTGCCTGGGCTACCACACCGACTGGCTTAACTCTAATTAGACGTGCGCTAGGCCTATGTGTAATGTTAATTAACAAAATGGATATACGTTGCAAT
>NW_015656021.1:206922-207217 GCF_001515625.1 Sinocyclocheilus rhinocerous | reverse complement strand
GGCGTGTCCTCAGAGCGATTACATATGCTCTAAACTGCGTTTTGCTCCAGCTGTATAAACACAGATGCTAAATGCTGCTGCTAATACTGTATGCTTAATATTCGCTCCTGCATACAATGCAAACTGCTAACATGACACTTAGTTTAAACCTAATTATGGTTGCTCATTTTTTAATTCAAGTAGGCAGACCACGCAATATACAGTGACAGGGGCGTAGATTACGCGGGGGACGCGGGGGACGCGGGGGACGTGTCCCCCCCACTTTTAATATCACGTAAATTCGTCCCCCGCACTT
>NW_015656021.1:202849-205657 GCF_001515625.1 Sinocyclocheilus rhinocerous | reverse complement strand
GAGAGAGAGAGAGAGTGTGTGTGTGTGTGTGTGTGTGTGTGTGTGTGTGTGAGGGTTTGGCAGAGTCACTGTGCACCATCAGCACCCTCAGCCTAATGAAGTCTTAAAATCACAGAAGAGCAGGAGAGCAGGAAGAAATGTGACCGAGACTGACCATGAGTGACGGCAGATGGAGGAGAGGAATCGCATTCAAACGAATACACACTGCCCTTGGGTTCTGCCAACGCGGCACTTTCTATTGTCCAGAAATCCAGGCGAGGATCACAGAAGAGGCGTTTGGGGCTCATCTCTCTCGTGAGGAAGGGCAGCAGATCAATCGTTTCCCATTTGATTGACAGCACTCAATAAACGCAGCAGACAGCAGCGCCACTGGTCTACGTCTAAGCAACAGTGAAAGGTCCTTTTGCTTGTAAATTAATATTTATTAAAAGTCCTTTCTCTGTCGATTTGTTTGATCATTTTTTCTTACAATGACTTTGATGACAGTGTTGAATGCAGGTTAATTACTTGCTATCCCACCATGATTTTGAAATCATGTTATGCTAGGTTAATAGATAACTATTTATCTAATATGTGACCCTGGAGCACAAAAGCAGTCTTAAAGGGATCCCTGGGTATTAAGACATGTATGGCTTAATATAACGTAAATTATGTCTCTTCCTAAAATATGTAGTAGAAGACCCATTAAAGATTTATGTTATTTTAAAAATCACATCGTTTTATACAGGGGTTTCTACTATATATTTAAATAAGAGACATAATTTACGTTATATTAAGCTATACATGTCTTAATACCCGGGGATCCCTTTAAGTCGCTGGGGTATATTTGTAGCAATAGCCAAAAAACCATGTATGGGTCAAAATTATCCATTTTTCTTTTATGCCAAAAATCATTAGGCTATTAAGTAAAAATCATGTTCCATGAAGATATTTTGTAAATTTCCTACCGTAAATATATCAAAACTTAATTTTTGATTAGTGATATGCATGGCTAAGAACTTCATTTGGACAACTTTAAAGGCGATTTTCTCAATATTTAGATTTTTTTTTTGCTCCCTCAGATTCCAGATTTTCAAATAGTTGTATCTCAGCCAAATATTGTCCTATCCTAACAAACCATACATCAATGGAAAGCTTATTTAGTCAGCTTCAGATGATGTATAAATCCCAATATAAAAAAATTGACCCTTATGACTGGTTTTGTGCTCCAGGGTCACATATACACTAATGTTCAAAAGTTTGAAGTATGAGTTTTTTAAAGAAATTAATACATTTATTCGGGAAGGACACATTACATTGGTGAGCAGAAGAGTTTCTTTCAAAAACAAACATTAAAAAATCTGGTAGTGTACATAAGAGTTCCTGCAAAATAACAACAGAAACATTGGGATTTGTGTCTCTAATGCTTTAAAAGACAAATGAATTTGACAGCCAAATGTGCTATATTTATGCAAAGTGCCTTGATCAAACAGTTTGTTGTCATTTTCTTAAAGACAGAAGCAAGTTGCTGACATTTGACCCCTTGTAAGGACACAGTTGCCGGGTTTCCCATCAGGACACACAGGTATTAACGCAACACCAGCACTAATCCGCTGGATTCTGAACACATTTCACATAAATAATCCTTGCTTCACAAATCTTCCTCGTAAAACATCTTACAATCAAGCACAGGTGGCCTGAACTGAACCGCCAAGACAATCTCACAGCATTCCTTACGTTAAGATGATATTCCCTAGACTTCATCCGTGATTATACAACAACATGAACATGTGTGACGCTTAAATGGGATTTTTGTGTAAAACCCCTTCAATAAAACCCTCGTTCAGTAAGAATGAACATGAGAGAGACAAGACACAATAACGGACAGACAACTGAGATTAACAACAACACATCTCAGAAAAACTGAGATGTTTGGGTGCGGTTTACTTTAACATTTTAACCAAACCCCTTGTGAAACAGAAGACACTCACATAGTAAAGCGACCCATTGTCAGATTAATGTCAGATAGTTGTAGCTCATTGACAAGGGAAAGCCTTTCTTTTTTTTTTAAATTCACATTAACATGCAGTATGTAATTGGTGTGCACTTTACTCCCGTATGCACGCAGTTCATTCAGTCTCCAGGTTTCTGCACAGATAAAGCTGCTGTACAGTGTTGGGAAACGTTTCCTTTAAAAGTAATCTATTACAATATTGCGTCACTCCATAAAACCGTAACTTATTGTGCTACTTTTTATTGAAAGTAATGCATTGTTACTTTTGCATTACTTTTTTCAATTGGGCTGGGCTTGTTTATTTGTTTTGAAATAGTGTTACTCATGTTACTTGTAGGTTTGCTCTTATGTTATACTCCGGGGTTCCCTCATGCATTTCTGCAGACGCACACTCTTCAAAAACGGTGAAATTGTTGATACACTAAAATATATACAGTATATATATATTGAAATGTATTCAAACATATGAAATATATAAAATGTACAGCATGTTAGCTTGCTTTTGTGCCCAAGTCCACAAATCATACATGTCAAGAGCTATAGTTGTTCATCGGAACTATGATTTCAGGAAACGTTGAATCATTGAACTTTGCTGGTAATGACAGAACTTGCCACCATAGTTGGCTAAACATGCTCTTACTAACGGAGCCCTATGCTGTTGTTAGTGTGTTTCACGTGGCTGCGATGGTGTTCTGATGTTTCTATATGGTTTCAAGAAAACCCTGCCAAAAAAATATTTTCTTACTTAGCAATTTTGTCTTGTTTTCCAGTACAGTATCACAATTAAGTGAGTTTATGCTTAAAACGAGAACAAT
>NW_015656021.1:198130-202596 GCF_001515625.1 Sinocyclocheilus rhinocerous | reverse complement strand
TTTAATAACCTACTGCATGATATGATCTGAAGAGGGCTGTTTTCCATCTCCTGTATGAAAATAGCCTCTACTTTAGCCGCTCTTCATTTCCTGGAGAGATGCTTGATGTCGGCCGCTCAGCATTCTGCCCTCGTCGACCGAGACCGTGCAGAAGATGAAGAGGGGGCGGGGCTTTCTCCTCAATAACCCGCTGTAATTGGACACAGCTGCAGGTCAAAGCTCTGTGATTGGATAATCAGACCTCTGGATAATAACAGACTCCTGACATAAACATTAGGGCGCCAGATAAAGAAGCGAGGGTTGATCCTGTGCTTACAGGCCACAGACGTTCAGAATAGTGAAGCGATTTCTCTTGGTTTCGGTGTTATCAACAAACAGGACATGTGCCTGTCCTTATTATCATCAATAACATACTGCACATTTCCCTGTGGACGTACACCTGATAGATGGCCAGATTGTGCGGCACGTTAGAAAACTAATTCAGCCCAACATCTGGCAGCCGTTAACCTGGATACAGTTTGTAATGATGGAATCTGACCTCTGGTCTGGAGAGACGGTTCTCCCCGTTCTGTCCTTCACGAGCGGCAGAGTCCCAGAAAAGATCACAAACAAATACAAATTCTCTCAAGGTAAGCTCTGGGCTGTTCTCATGCCTTTTAGATTAATGTTTGAGCAAACTTTATAAAAAAGAAATAAAAAAAAGATATAGATTACATTCAGTTCACACTAAAGCGTGCTAAAGTGTACTTCCTTTTCACAATGTTCTCTTTGGAGAGACTGTGTATTTACTTCTGAATATTGAATAATGACAGATAAAGTTTTCCCAGAATCCCTAAAACCAAACCAGCACCTCTTCCTGTGGCACTTTGAGAGAATTCATCTGAGATGTAACCATGGTTCCCTGAGTAGGGAACGAGACACTGCGTCCTCTAGGTTTCTTGCCATGCTGCGGATGCAAGCTTCAGACGAAGAAGTGAATGATGTGCGCTACCGGCGCCTATTTTGTACTAGTCGCGGCGGTAGTGACGTCATGGCTGTCGCCGGCCAAACAAGTTGGTGTTTTTTCAATGTAGGCTTCAGACACGGGTCACGACGAGGCGTTCCCCATAGCGACCCCTAGAGGACGCAGTGTCTCGTTCCCCTCAGGGAACCATGGTTACACAAGTAACCCGAGACGTTTTCCCAGAATCCCTAAAACCAAACCAGCACCTCTTCCTGTGGCACTCTGAGAGAATTCATCTGAGACCGTCTGCCATAAAGGGCAGCTTCTTCCTACAGCAGGCTCAATGAGCATCAGAGGACAGACACCGATGATTCATCCTTCACCGGAGACTCGCGGCGCTTTCTTGCAGAAAGGTTCATAAAGGGACTCTGAAAGCTCTGGGGAAGAAGTCTGGGACAAACACCTCTGACCAAACACAGTCCTGGAGGGTGGCAGAGAGATCTCATCCAGGATTAAGGCTGTTTTCCAGGTGTTTCCTGACACCTGCCTCTCAAAGCCGGGATCAGGTCTGGATTAAAGTATCTCAGAACAATTGCTCCTCTGCATCTCTAGGACTGAAGGCTTGTAAGAGAACAGCATTGCATGGTTTGGTTGGTAGGAAAGCTGTTCTCCAGTCTCTTCAAGAGAGCGGTGGTCTGAAGTACAAATCTTGTGGGATCTCCATAAAGCAGTTTGGCACAAATTTGTGAAACTGAGCTGATTGATTTGACTTTCTTTGCTCAAACTTCACTTGTTAGACTTTGGAAGTAGTGTTTCCCAACCATAAAGTATATTATGCCATATACTCCGGTAAGTTTACGGATAAGTAAATAGATAACTTTAACCTTTGGTTCCTTTGGTTAAACTTTCTGGGTAAGTAGCCACCGTAACTACTAATATATAACACTATGATAAAACACTATTCTAATCATTAAATCAATGATTATTTTATATTGTTCTAATTTATTTGTTTTAGTATCATTTAGAGACTTTTATAAATTTTATAAATATTTTTAATTGTTTGTATATATATATATATATATATATATATTTAAAACTATAACTATCCTAATCTGTATGTGTATATATATAATAGTAAGAATACATGTGACATCTCACCTTACAACAAATGTGGAAGCATAATGAATGAATGAATGAATGAATGAAAATCAGCTTTAAAGAGCAGGTCATATGCTTTTTTTAAAGTGTCCTAATATTGTGTCTGAGTCCCCTACAACAGGGTTAAATGCATCTAAGGTCAGAAAACATTGTAATTTTCTCAGAATATAAATTTATTATTAGAGTCATTTGCCAATGATTTCTAAACGATGGGTTCCAAGCAAGTTTGGAGCAAACCCCGCCCTTCCATAAGCCTACTCTGCTCTGATTGGTCAGCTGGCCAAGCCTGTTGTGATTGGCACAGAGAGGAGTCCTTGAGCCAGTTAGTGAGCGCTACCATTGACAAAGCACCTTTACATAAAACAATAATATAGTGCTCCAATCTGTTCTTATAATAATGACATAAAATACAAAAACACTTATGCAAGCAAATGCCCACAGCTAAAGTTTAGCTGCTAAACTGTGAACACTTAAAACAATAATGGTGGATACGTTAGCCAAGTGCTAACGTGACTAACTGATGAAACAATACAGTTTGTAAACCAAAATATGTCTACTGTAATGTTTGAAGAACGACAGACAAAAGACGCTCTGTCTTAACTTTTAATCAGAACGCAGAACAGCTGTATCACAGGCGCAGCAACCTAACTAACTCCAGCATTAACCCTATAACTGCCGTGCAGCAAAATAAACAGCACTGCACACGCTGATTGAAAGACATTGGGAATGTTTAGAGGTGTACTGACCCAGGACGTGTTTCGAGTGAAATGTGAAGTAGCTTTGCACAGATGTTTCACTGCAAGCTATGCACGCACTGGACTGAATGTGGATCATCTGCTGTGCTTCAGACTGAAAGACTGGAAGTTAGTCGAGATAAGTCGAGAGAGAGAGTCTTGAATACTTAAATACAACTACTTATGTATTTCTGGCTGGTTCGACTCTCCCATTGTCATCATGTTATCTTACCATTCATTATGTTCAGGAATTCACATGCTCCGAAATCACAGGATTAGGATAAACTTTTCTATGTAAGTTAGGTAAATTAATTAGATATCACATAATACACATTGCCTGGCCAAAAAGATGGATCACCTTTTAGGTTTGATTATACATTCTTCACAACATTGCTTTGACAAGCTTATGCACCATCACAACATTTATTTCCATCATGACTTGCATTAAGTTTTGGCTGAGATCTTGTATTGACATTGGGAGAGTCGAACCAGCCATAAATATTTCCTAACGGCCAAGAAAGTGTTTTTTGCATCTGCAATCAGTTACAGTCATATATCCCAAATGTGTTGCAGCATGAATTCAGGAGAAAAATAAAACTACAAGCATCATTCTGTAGATGAGTTTGTGATGGAAAATATGCCACAGAGTTAAAAGCTGTGCCAAAGAAGCAGCATTTTTGGTGTGAAGAACGTTTTAATAATATAAAGAACCAAAGAAGAACTTTGATTTTGTTTAAGAATGTAGAGCACATGGATGCTATTGATTTGATTCGCTCATGTAATTTATTTCAGACAGAGACAGTAAGGGTCCATCTATACATTGCTGTTGTATTTTAAACATGTTGCAGTTCTTACTAAATTTAACAGCCAAATGGCTGGTTATCAGAGAAATAAACTTTGACATGAGGTAAGGATTTAAACGCAGCCTTTGATAATAATGAGGAAGAAGGAGATGCATGAAAGTAATAGAACCAAATACAAGAACCAATGGTGCTTTCAAGTCCTCCTGGGAACATCGTATTTCTGAGCAAAAAAGTCAGAATTATGACATCAGGTGCATTCAGGACACTTTGGTCACTTTTTTTTTTTTGCTGCAGAAGTGAAGTTTAAAGCTTCAAGTGAGCATTGTGGTAGCATCCTAAACAAACCTTGTTGCAAATCACAGTGAAGCAAATCCAACAGATTGTTTGCATTGAAAATACTGGCCCGTCATGTTTTCAGTGTGTTTTATCATTCTGATATCTGTGTGCTCTCATAAGGTCTGGTGAAATCCTACAGGCGTTTGAGCGCAGAGGCTCTGCGGTGTGATGACGACAGTAAGTCAGACGAGACAGACATTTATCTGGAGCGAGAGCGAGGCTGTGAGCCGCTGCCTCAGGCCTGAATCTGATTGGCTTGTCCTCATTTGCATGATTCTCATGTCTGTTTGGTCTCAGAGTTAAACATGGGAACGACACGCCTGTCTCTCAGCAACCAGACCGCTTAAACCAGGGCTGTCCAAACTCGGTCCTGGAGGGCCGGTGTCCTGCAGAGTTTAGCTCCAACTTGCCTCAACACACCTGACTGGAAGTTTCTATGCCTAGTAAGAGCTTGATTAGCTGGTTCAGGTGTGTTTAATTAGGGTTGGAGCT